>NC_089284.1:13937020-14237020 GCF_963678975.1 Dysidea avara | reverse complement strand
GGGGCAAATGCCCCCCTCCCCCCCCCCCCCCCCCCTTCAAGAAATTACATACAAGATTGAGATACTCTAATAGAGCAGTCAATTACTCTAATAAAGCAGTCACAATGTTCATGAGGCAGTGTAGCTTACCTATGAAGCTATAAATAGGATTTTATTTTACATAACAGATGTGATATAGTTGGTAAGGATAACTAGCTATTATTGTTGTGACCTTTTTTTTTTTTTTTTTTTTTTGGGTCTTCAACTGGTTTTCAGCAAGTTTTTTTGGTCTTCAACTGTTTTTCAGAAAGGTGCCCCCCCTCTTTCCAAACTCTGGATCCGCCCCTGCTCCAGGAATTTTGGTGACTGCATGGTTTCCAAATTATCTGTTGCATGTGCACTTAAATCTAGAGGGGTCTGCGAGCATGCTCCCCCAGTATTCTGAGATAATAATATTATATTCTCCAAAAAAAATCAGCATTATTATACATAATTACATTGATATAGGCTGCTTATGCTTGCTAATTCTGCTGGCATATATATAGGGAGCATGCTAAACAGTATTATAGCTATAGCTACGTATGTGACGTTTGAAGCATACGACAGATAGGGATGCCATTGTAAGGGTCTGAGAGCATTCCCCCAGGAAAATTTTCAGGTCTACTGTGTTGGTTGTAAACTAAATGATAAAGGTTTGACTGTTCCATTATGGCTGTGGACTGATCTATTAGAATGTTTCCATCTGGACATTTAGCAAAATCAATTTTAATTGCCTGAATATAAATGACTAGTTTTTGGAAACCTCCCTAGACCCTCCCCTGACTAAATGGACTAACTAAATGGTTTTGAACACAATATAGCTGTTATATACATATATTTCAAATTTCATCATCCCCTTTAAAGTGCTATAGCTAGTTGTAAAATGTAATTCTGTTATAATCCTATATACAAACTATTTATATGCATGCATGACGACACTGAATTATACTTACTTGGTCTGTTGGTTAACTTGACAGTATCCTTAAAAGTCTTAGGACTACAAATACTCACAACTCTTTGTTGACCCCACCAGAATGCAATAACAGGTTGGTGACCATTTTTATGTAGGTGAAGTAGATATTCGTGCATACTACCATATTTGTGCATTTCAACTAAATCACCCATCCTATAAAGCAATCATGTGACACAAATATAAAAGATTTTTACCTCTGTACGTATTATGTACGGAGGGTGTACATAACTATATGTTCAGTATATACGTATACGTCTACGTCTGAACTAGCATGCTAAATCTAGTACATTTTTATGTAATACAGATATAGCTAGTATATAAAGTTATCAAATCAAATAACTTTTATCTTGATAGCCACTTGTTTGCTTAAATCATAATTTTTATGTAGAATGTATTATTCCCTATAGTTACAAGTAATTTTATGTTTAGATGCACATGTAGGGTATTAATGTACTAGTAAGCAGATACTTGGAAAGTTTGATCTATATAACTTTGCATACTCTTATAGAGTCTAGCTGTAAAAGTACTTTATATGTATGTAGGGAGGGAGAAAGCTTGCATGTATACACCTTTGCCTATGTATTTCATGACTAAAGTTATAAAGTGTATCAACTTAGTATACATAACAAACTCAATTGTTTTTGCAGTTCTTAGTAATAATGTCATATGTACCAGTGGGATGGTGGCAATGAATCAGCATGAAAGACACCTGGCATCAAAAGTATTTTTGTTATCAAAATTGAAATCAAGTTCACATTACACTAAAGCCCTTGACTGATATGTAGCTTTGTTAACTTGAGTACAAATAAGTCAACAGAATTAGCTATTATGCGTCTGATTTGATTACATGACTGAATTATAAGGAAGACTTAAGCTACACAATATAGTACCCTATATAGACATGCTGCGTGGAGTTAGTTAATCATAGATGCATGATGTGGATATCTGATATGTGTGAACAAAGGTGCACCAAAATGGCTGCATATACAAATCTTTCTTTGTATCTAACCAACTTACTGTGAATCTGCTGGCTTCTGATCCCATCCTGGAATCACCTTACAATTTCTATCATTGTTGTTCAGTTTTTGTTGTTTTTCCTGCAATATTGATATTGATAACTATACACCTTTAATCCCTGCATGCCTATAGCCACACAGAGTAAACAGACCCTATAAAGCAGTGGTAAACTGACATGACAATGCTAGCTACTTATGGTTTAGCTATTATTACTATATATAATGGCTAGATTGCGCTGCATGAGCCTGCAACAGGCGTATATAAGGTTGTATCCAAATGTGCAACTGAACGCCTTGTAGCTAGCTAGCTATATAGCTAATAACAAGCTATGGCTACGTAGCTATAGCCGCTATATAGCTACGCATGATCAACTTACCAGAGCACTTTTGGGCCTGGATGATATTATGTAATACAGGACAGCAAATACAACTAGTCCTATTACTGCAGAATAAACGAAGAACTCAAACATGACTTAAAACACGGAGCGGAATGTCCTTACAGCTTGCAATTGGCATATTATAGCGCGCTATAAATTACGTAACTGATCATGTGTCGTTATGTGCATGCGTAGTCATAGAGCTGTGTGCACTAGCTACCAGCACCATTGTAAATAGCTATAGTTGAGCTGATTCTTTATTATCCGCTTAAGGCAGTGTTTACTGAACCGAAAGTCGGTTCAATAACGCCGGGGCTATTGAGGGGTATCACTCTTTTCACCCTATTTCACATCTCTGTAGAACTTAGACAAAAAACGGTGAACCAAAGGGCGAAAAAAAAAGTACAATCCTGAAGGGGGATCGAACCCTGGATCCCAGTGTGATGGTCCAGTGTGCTACCGTCTACCGATTATGCTACCGCTGCTAGCTATTATTATTATTATTTTTATCAATTTACCAAAAAGGAAGGCATACACAAAAGGCAAAGCCTGTACAAGGTGTCCGCCTACAAAAAACAAACATACATATACATATACCTACAGTACACTACAAACTAAACAGTACACAACAAAACACAAAACAGTGATTAAGAAGTTACTTGACACATAAGTAATTATAAAGGTGATGCCGGAAAGACTTTCGATTACTGTCTTCAAGGATATATAATGGCACAGTGTTCCAGAAGAAAGTTGTGTTGACAAAAAAAGAATATCTCCTAGAATTAATGGTGGACTGTGGAGAGACTAGTGAAAGATGGTGACTTCTGGTAGATGCTATGGAATTAAATGAACAGTGACTATTAAATGTAATAGATGTTTGCTGGTGATATATGTCATTGAGGAAACTGACCGAAAGGAAACTTCGTCTTGACTGGAGAGAAGGAAGGTGAAGTTGGGAACAACAATCATTCGAAGAAATGGTCCAAGAGCTGGTAGATGGACTCCAGCGACTCCCACAGATCCATTGATTCCCTTCTTTTCTATCTTATAAATGTGACTCATGAAGTAAGCTGTATATAGTAAGAAGAACCTAACCCTAAAGGTGAAGAAGAAACCAAAGCTGAACTCTAACCCTAACCCTAACACTACTAGACGCTTCCCCTAAAGTCGACTACTCGCGGAAACTACTGGACGCTCCCCCTAAAGTCGACTACTCGCGGCAACTACTAGACGAGTGCCCTAAAGTCGAAGAGAGAGAGCAACAACTACAGTAGGAAGTCTGGATGCTTTTGAGCTTAATATTACGTAAGGGTTATGAATCAGAAAGGTGGTGAAAAGAGTAAAGCCCGGCTATTGAACCAACGGTCAGGGGCGTAGCTAAGGGGGGGCATTTGCCCCCCCCCCCCCCCCCCCCCCATCAGTCACTAAATGATTTTTTTAAAACCTTCGTCACAAGTTTACCAGTATTAAACTGACACGCAAATGACTGTAAATTATGTACACTACTACGCGGTATCACCAGGGGTTGCTAGTGAATGCGCACACACAACATTCAACTCGCTCGTGAATCCATCGAACGAAAATATTAGACACATACTTCTATATTTAGCCTAGATTACTCGCGTGATAGAACATTTTTGAATCTAAAAAGAGTGACCCGCTTCTCCACGGCAGGAGTCACAACTCACAAGTGACAAAGGAGACCAGATGATGCTACGAACCTACTGTCTACGAGGTGATAAAGTGTTAGCTAAATAAATGTACCAATTTTATTTTACCTAGTCAATCACACTGGACCTTTGTACGTACGGCAGTGCAGTCTGTTTTTACTTTGTCAGCCAGCCGGTCAGGTGGATCAGTCAAGCTTACAAGTTCTGCTAGCAAGACAGGTGGGATTTCGTGCAATACATGGCATTTGAATTTCGCTGAGTGAAGTGAGTGAATACGTCATCCTGTCAGCAGTGTGCTAGGACTGCAGCACAGGCTGTGGCTAACGTAAAGTAACCTGTATTTGCACTAAAGTATTAGCTCTACCGGACTGTGGATGAATTTGTTGGAGTACAGTTGTGGCACGTGCGATGATGCTCGACGAATATAGCTACCTCGATTGGAAGCAGTCAGTACTGAAATGGTTACGTAGCTAGTTATTTAAGCTGTAATAATACAACACCGTATTTTGGCTAGCCCACCATTGGGTCATTAGCCTTATTTGCAATTATGAATGATTTTGAGTGTTTCGTGGGGGGGGCATGCCTGCCCCTCCATCACCTGGCTAGCTACGCCCCTGCCAACGGTCACCTGAAACCCACCGAATCGACCTATAGGGGCTATGAGAAGGGCCAGATAATTTCAAACAGTATAGAATGGATGATTACTGAATAGTCTATTTTGGAGATCACGTGATCCGTGCACTCGACATGAGGCTCGTGCATCAGGAAATCCGTTTAGAACGGTGGAACCAGTGCAGTGGCGATTCTATACCGGGCCAAGTAGGGAACAGCATAACTAGCTATTGTTGTTTGGCTGTAGCATAAAGTAGAATTTCTGGGGGTGCAACCCTCAGAAGCTGCAGGATTTTTGCAATGTGAAAACAGCCTAAAATTTATGCTAAAAACATGAAAAATGCTAAAAATAACAATTCCAATCTATACTGTAACTTTTCCCCAAGATTTTTAAACAGTTATTTTTCAGCAGGGGGGGGCCATGCCCCCCTTAGAATTGCCTATGGGTGGAACCATGGATGGTCTAAAATTGAGATGGTACAGAGAAGGGCAGCACGTTTTGTGACTGATAATTATGACTGGAATGCCAGTGTGACAGATATGCTGCAACATCTGCAGTGGGTGCCATCACAATGTATATAATAGTTAATAATTGACATGTATCAATCCACCCGAAGGGTGCTCACAGCTAATTAACAGTATTACTAGGGGTCATCCGCTTTGATTCACACAGTTGCAAACTCATGTTGACTTATAAATATTCATTTTATCCTCATGCTATTAGACTCTGGAACAGTTTGCCAACCAATGCAGTAGCCTTGAAACTTTTAAGAGTAAATTGAACATGTAACTATACCTGAGTAACTACCTTAATTACTTAACTACTTTTTTCTTTTTGTACAATTATACTCAATTTTGAGTTTGTACAGTAATTATAATAAATAAATGAAATGTAACTTATTGTATCACAATAAATTGAAGTTAACATGCATGCTGCAGATATAGCACTAAGAACTTGCACATAATTGCTGTGACCTAAGTGCACACTATAGCGTAAGGGTGCGCTATGATCTAAGCTTGTGAAATACTGTTGAGATGGCTTCAAGTATTGTGTTATTGACAAACTGGTTTAACAGGTTTGCGGTCACATGACACACCGGGTGAATTAGATGCTAGTTATGTAGCTGTAATGCTTTATCAATTGATGCCAATATTAATGTTCATGACATAGCTTGGTCTGTCATTTTGGTTGCTAGTGAGCAATTGCTGCGATTTGATGTGTCTTAGCAGTTTGCTATCATCACTTGCAAATGTTATGTTCATTCATCTACCCTATTTATGGAAGAACTTGCTGCTGCCCTATGATTTTCTCAGTTGCCCGTTATTCATCCAAACTCGTCATCTCTATATCACATATTATATTATCTATCAGGTCATGCATGATCTCATGTAGATATAATCTTACTTTGCTATTATGGCGTCATTGTGTTCTTGTTGCATGATTGTTGAACTTGTGTATTGTCACGTACACTACTGGCTTTGTGGGAAAATGTTATGTGGGAAAATGTTATGTGATTAGCATTAGGAAAAAGAGTAGACAATGTAGAGAGCTTGGTGCGGTGGAAGGGTGGATAGCTAGGTAAATAAATGTATTATATATATGAACACATATGTGTAATTTAATCCTCTATAAATGGTGGCAGTTGCCACTATTCCCAGGGGTGGGCCCCAGCAACCAAACATGTTAATAAATGGTTACATCAAGAGTTACAAAGTAGACAAATTAGAACGTTGCTAGTCAAGAAGGCTGACCACTGATAGGGCTGTTTGTATAGCTACTCAGTTTTAATACATCAGAGACTCCAGGACATGCTAAGTACAAGGGTAGTGAATAGCCTTGTGAAATATTCCTGTATTCATGGAGCAGGACTGGAAGACAGTTGTTAAAGAGTCAGTTAACAGCTGGTCTAGCACAACAGAACATAAGTGTTTTGTGTACTGAGACATGTACAGTGAGATCACTTATGAAGTGAGTAAAATTTGTACTGTATGCATGGTACTGGTTTGGATTGGTATGAATGTGGTGTGTTTGCAGTGGCATAGCCCTACATCAGCAACTGTCCATCACCAATTCAATCATTGTTTGTCTTTCCATCACAAACTCACCATGTAGCTATCTAGTGCATAATAGTAATAATTATCTAACTTTAGTCATGCACGCTAATCATTACGCTTACTCACGTGATAGTACATTTTCAAATTTTTGTCTGAGACCAGTGACCATCTGAAACTGTTATTCAATGATACTGAAGACAGCACTATGAGGTGACAAAGTGTCGATGTTGAGAGTTTAATGTAAGAGCCATGCTTAGTTTAGTCATTCTTAGTGGAAGTATGCTGGGTGTGCTTGTGGCACCAAAGGAACCAGGCAATTATCTACATCTATTTATTGTACTTTAACAGTTTCACCATGCAATGCTATAAAACTGAAGGAAGCAAGCTCTGGCTTACTAGAGGAGAATAGGGGATAGAGCTAAGGCTGAAGTATGGATGAAATCAGTGTGACCAGGAGTGCACCAGAGGATGTGTCTATTAATGTAAGTAGCTACTGCTTCATACATCGGTAATTGTACTACAATTATACAGTTCTACTTGATTGTAGACAGATGTGTTGGAATACAGTTGAGGGCATGTGAAATGGAAAGGCTCAATGAGTATTACCTGCAATGATGACATAGATTATTCATAATAAAGTAGCTACATAGTACTTATGGTTTATTATTGGCATAATGTAACACCGTATCTTGGCTTGCCCATGTTTGGGTCATAAGCCTTTATGCAATTATTTTGACAATGACTTTGAGCATTTTGCGGGTGTCTGCCCCCACTTCACCTTCTGGCTGGCTGCTCCACTCTATGTTTGTATATTTATTTGGTTGAGGTGTTTGACAATGAATTTATTAAATTTATGGTCTCTCTGGTGTACCTGTACAAATAGAAATCTGTCATTTTCTATCACTTTCCTACTGGGTGCTCACTGTCAGTATTGAGGACCAACATTTTAGAAATCACCTATAAATCTACAGTGGAGGCAATACTAGGTGTAGGGACAACCAAACAATGAAACTGATACAGTAGTTTCTTGAAATATGTAGGCTAACCAGAACACATGCCATTCTGGGATAAAAGAGTATTGTGATTTTAGAAGCTATAAAGGATTCTCTGTGTTGATGTCAATAAAGCAGTTTGCACATGAATTACTTGATGATTAGAAAACTGTTGGAGGTCCTCAAGCTAATGAAACTTGGTACAGAAGCATATAATATTTGCAATCACAGGAGGTCAGTCATGCATCATAATCCTATGACATGAAATTACATAACCAAGCATTGTTCCTGGTGTTAAACAGCTAGGACATAAGATCAAACTACTCTAATAGAGCTAAATCATATTTTTACACAAAATTTTTATCACAAAAATTTTTTTGCATGAAAATAAAGTGAATTATGCTATGTAGTTGTATAACATTACATAGTACTGTTAGCAGCCACACCACCTCATGAAACAAACATGTCAGGTACCAGTAGGTTTCAATTATTTTTGTGATCATGCATTACTTTTGAAGCCACTTTATTAATTTGTAGCCCTGTAAGTTTACTACCACTGAAGTCTCACCACAATTTGCAATTTGTGTTTATTAGAATGTGTGTGTACATATGCATGCTTGTCTACAGTTTTCATGTTAAAATAAGTGCATGCGATGTTAAAACGCTATGTGATATTGTTACTGTTTTGGCTATTGATTCATCAGGTGAACTTGAAATTTCAAAGCTTCTTTAGGAGTAGTGACTAAACCATGAATTCTTCCCACATCTTTAGCTTCCCCAACTGGTTTGATAGTAAACTGTTGTAGTAGGATGGCCAAAAATACACTGACTTCCGTGTATGCAAAATGATATCCAGGACATCTGCGTGGACCATAGCCAAATGGAGAGAAGGCAAAGGTGTTTTTGCCTTGCAAATGGGAACACTGAGTGTGGTCAAACCTACAAAAAACATTGTTGATGATTATACACATACGTATGTGGCATTTTATGCATGCAAAAAACTCAATATTCTGCATCACAGGGTATGACTATGTTAGTACATTAATTTCAGATTGATTGTTGCCTATGAGTAAAGTGCTTTAGAGTTATTCATAGTTAGGGCTAACACACAATTCATAGATTTTGTGAGTCCAGCTATAGTATTAAATCAAAATTTAAGAAACATTTCTGGAATCATTTTGTTGAAATTTTTGACGACACTAATCCATGCACATTACATTATTTATGTTTATGTTCATCATGCCATCTAAGGAAACCTCCTGTAACAAATTTTAACCACCTGAGTGTAAACAATGTGTAATTTATTTTACTTTGATTTGTAGTGTAAGTAAGTAATTTGGCTGTTGGTACTGGATAGACAGACCTTTGATGTAATTAATTTTTTTTCCTTGTGCTATATTGTCTTGCCCTTGTATCCTTTGATTACATCATAAAGCTATTTTTAGTGTACTGGTTTGAATTGTCCTCTACAATATCCCACGCAAAAATTGTGGACACAATGACTGTGTTAATATTATATTCTATGGGATTGAAGATCTCAAGTTGATCAAGAAGGAGGCAGGTGATAGCTATAACATAAACTAAGGGAGAGTATGTCACCAAACACTAGGCTGCGATATTTTTTGACAATGAAACACGTGTTGAAAAGCTGAAAACCTGAT
The DNA here is from genome assembly GCF_963678975.1 of Dysidea avara. Classification (NCBI taxonomy): domain Eukaryota; kingdom Metazoa; phylum Porifera; class Demospongiae; order Dictyoceratida; family Dysideidae; genus Dysidea; species Dysidea avara. The sequence continues at coordinate 14,227,646 of NC_089284.1, read as the reverse complement.
CTATACATGTATCATTGTAGTTGCTCGCTGGATTGAAGTATCATTAAAGGTTTGCACATTTACATACATATGTAGTGGATGCCATTAAAATGAATTATATATATTCAGATACAGTGCATGATTTCTTAATGTACATAAAGATCTGATACAATTACATTAATTACACTCAAATAAATGTATGCATCAATTATCAATATTCATTACAGTTAGATGTTGTGCTTGACTTTTATCAAGCAACATTAATTAAATCCTCACCTCTCAGTGTGTTTCCAGACAGTTTTATTCTTCAAGGACACCCCTAAAGCAATCACAATTGCTGTACCAGCAGGTATGTTGTAACCTCCAGCTACAATGTCATCATCAGAATAACGTGCTCCATAGGTAACCAGTGCTGTCAGACGGAGAATCTCATTTAGAATTTGATGTAATAACCTGAAACAGAGGTAAATGAATTTTAGGTAAAAGTGTTACATCCAGTTTCCACCACATCAATAGCCATATAGGTTCTACTCAAAGTTTACTACATTGTATTTGTTACTCCTATCAATAATAAATAATTATGGTGCTGTACATATGTGCATAGGCGGTAGACATGCCACCCACTTTTTTAGGCCCTACTTACATTACAAATAGTATCAGAGCTTCAAAAATTAGAAAACTTTCCCAGGGCATGTTCCAGTCCCCCATATTTCTGTTGTATCAACAGGGTCTTGGTTATATGCTCCAAATTTTCCACTATGTAACTTCCATTTTGAAAATTAGACCATGCACTTCTTGGCCTGCTCCACCATCCCTGGTACTGTATAGTGCTATCCACTTTCACTGTAAAAAAAAAGGTATGTCCGGTCCAAGAAACTACAAGTACCTGTAACCCAATGTAAAAGCAACTCAGTTTTAGAGAAAGACCTCATGAAAGTAAAAATAACTGGTAACTTAAAGAGCTGGAGCAGTCAAGAATCAATTTTAATACAACTAACTATAATTGCAAGGTTTTAATAGCATTGCTGTCAACAATTATAGTCAGAGATTTTATGCATGCTTTGTTAAATTCAATCACTATCTTCCTATTGTCACTGTATTAATTATATACTGTCAGAGTAAACAGTTTGTTTGTTAACTATATTAGGTACAACATCTTAGCAACAAAGCTATATACTCCTTGTACTTACGTGTTTTGATCATAGACATACTGTTTCAGTTTATCTCTTCGATCAGCTCCTACTTGCATTTTCATCTCCTCTACCAACTTGTGGTAGATATCTTCATTAAGCATTAGGTAATGTATTGTCCAGTACAGTAGGTATGCTGAACTATGAAGACCTCCCAACATAAATGTGATCCCGTCAGATACAATCTACAATAAACTGTAGCATGTGAAGCAGAACATGACTATACACTGAATGCAGTTTTAAAACCATTGCAATTAGTCTAGTCTCAAATGCATCACTTTCAAATGGTTTGTAATCCATTTAAGTATGTTATCATTGCCATTTTTGGACAATTGAAAGTTGACACAAAAAATGAGCAAGAATTTGGACTAGTGCAATGGACAACTGAGTGTTGAAGTGAAAAATAAAGCACAAGGGTATTTTGATTCAGCTACGTATACATGCATGCACTCATATCACATCAATAAGAGCTGTTGAATGTATAAAATATCCCAGTCCCAGTGGTGACTTGACCTTCTATAGCAGCATGCAGTCTAGGCATGCACTAAAGTGCCACAGCAGCTAGAGTCCAGAACTTTCTCTTTACATTTACAACCGATTTAAAATTTTCCCATCATATCAATAATAAAATTCATAAAGTGTCTGAAATGTTGGAATTATTTATTGTACGCTCACTTTACACACTTACATTTGTTGTACACATCTCTTGTGAGACCTGATTTAGACTATGCATGTGTTGTTTGGTAACCTCATCTTAAAGATATCAGAGCACTGGAAGCTGTTCAAAGAAAAGTTACTAGATTGTTACCTAATCTTGCACACCTGACTTATTCTGACAGACTGAAATATTTAAACCTGCCCCCACTGTATCATAGAAGGTTGAGGATGGATATGATTATGATATTGCACAGACTTGTGGATGTACCAATTGATGAGTTACTTTCAATACAACACCTGCTGTACAAGATTGAATGGACTGAAGTTACTGAAACCTCATGTGAAAACAAATATGAAGAAATATAGTTTTGCTGCAAGAGTAATAAATGATTGAATTCTTTACCATCTGACATTGTTATGGCCACTAACACATTCTTTTAAAACTTTGCTGGATGTACAATTAAGATTCTGACCCTCTGAGTTTACAAGCTGTAAGACTTCTCATGGGTTTCAGGATAGTAATTCCTTTATCTTGTATACATTTAAATTTAGGATGAATATGCGTATAAAACCCTTAGCTAATAAGAAGTTGAAGTTTATTTATTTATTTATTATCATTATTATTAGTGGTTCTGAAAAAACAAAGCTTAGGCCCTCAGGCCCTGTAGTAGCGCCTTCGCTTCGCTCAGGCGCCACAACACAGGGAGATCGGGTTACTAAATTACTTAGACCCCTGTGATCTGAAGTCTAAGTTATTTAGACTCTTTATGTAGTTGTTGTACCTTAACATTGTTGACAGCTGCTTGTAACAGAGAAGTGTAGTGTTCATTAGTAGAAACAAGCCAATACTCTACCCGTAACAACAGTTACGGGTTTAAAATTAATTATCAGGTGGCGATGCGTTGCCAACACTACCAGTGTAGGTGCGCGTAATAAACATGAAAGGGTCTAACTAGTAAGTAAACATGAAAAGGGTCTAAGTAACTTAGACACCTCCAAAATCCATCAAATTCACCACAAAAAGGATCTAAGTATTATGTGACCAGGTTTGGGAAAGTCAGTCACATTTTACAACTCAAATATTTTAAAATCAAAATGAGGTATTCCAAACTTCCATTCAGCTTCACAGCAACTAAAATCACAAGTCAACAACAACAACAAATTCTGCGAAATTATTATTTTAACTACTTCAGTGGTGACACATAAAAGTGTGGATTTCTTTGTATTTCATGTGTGACATTAAGACTGATTTTCTAAAATCCAGTCACATATATGGTCATGCATTTATAATGCTTCTCTGTACACTTGTCAATTTGATTATTATCATTATTTCTATTTCTGACCTGTTCATCTGGGACACCAGATTGAAGTAAAGAATCCATAAATGGAACACTTTCTTGTTCTTCTCCACTTCGTCTTTTTTCAACTACCTCCTGGATAACATCCCTCAGTTGTTGTGAGTAACCTTTGAACATTTTGTCCCTATCACTGCCTGGTGTAGGGAGACCAACACACACATTTTGTTCCATCTCACTCCATATCTGCACATAAAGTACATATACAAGCCTATGCATAACTAATGCAAGTTTCTTTATATGTGACCGGATTTGCGAAAATGGGTCTTCCACACACATCCAATTTATCAACTTTGACAATCCATAACTTTAGATTGGAAAATGCTATTGACTTGAAATTCAGTCAGCAGTGAGTACCAACATAGCTTAATGGATGGAAAAAATTTCAGGTTTATATGTTATTTGAACACTAAGTTATGGTCTTCCACGTTCATAAAATTGGATGTGTGTGGAAGACCCTTTTTTGCAAATCCGGTCACATATGTACATGTATACATAAAAGAGAGTAGACAGGTAGATATAGCTTTACTTCAAAATTGTTTTATATCACCATGGCATTTTGAAAAAAAAAGCATGTATGCAGCAATTTATCATACGAAAGTTGTACATGATAAGTACATCTGATTTGGATACCTTTAGTGTAAGTTGACTGCTAAATCAGAAGTGTTAAATGGAGAACCATTAATATTGAAATAAGAGGTTATATGTTTTATACAGCAACACTGTAAATAATCTTGCTAAGATATTTCATGATGTATCTTTCACTTAGCTACATAGTGTTGTGTGTATGTGTAAAGCAGAATGTTTACTTACAATGGCCTTAAACCAAACCAGTTATTTTATCTGGTCACATGTGTGCAACTATGTTCCAATACCTTCTGGTATATGTTAGACGTTTTGCGGACCTCCTCATCATCATTGTACACACTACCATAGCATGTCCTAGTAATGGCTTTAAGTGTCATAGTTAGAAATTCCTCCTTTATATCCACAATGTTATCACCACCAAGTTGGGACCATGTGTTTGCAGTTTCATTGGCAATCTAGATTCAGACACATGTAGAAAACTTCTATGGCTATATGCATAGCTTTATAAACCATACAACTTTACAATCAACATTACATAATCATACTACAACATTTCTCATGTATTTTTGAACATGCTTACGTACTTTTACAAACTTAGGTATATAACTTTCAAGAGATGTTCCTTTTAGTGACTCATACAACCATTTTCTTCTGTCTTCCCATTCTTCTCCATTAGCATAGTTTATACTCTGCGGTCCCACAACAGGTTCAAACAGTGACATCAGTTCTTCTATTAATGATAATAGTATTACAACAAGTACATAGTGGTAGTACTGACAGTAGTGGCAGTTTCACAATTCTCTTTTACCCTTCAGTGATTAAACTATGGAACCAACTACCTCAGAACATAACTAACGCTCGAGTTTTGTAATGATTTAGAGACTTATATAATTACACCTGTGCATTATAATCATACATGATTCCTGCACAGTACACATTATAATAATAATGAATATAGTTACTGAAGAATAGCAATAATAATTATTGTACTTTAGCTACACACTTATTATGTCTGCTATGAATATGTGCATGACCAAATTTGACAAAACAAGGCTTCTATACACATCCACTTTTATGACTTTGAAGCATCATAGCTCAAAGTAAGAGTATGTCATTAGTTTCAAATTTTTACCTAGTATTTTACAGTGTTATGGAAAAATTGTATGAAAATTTTGGGCCAATGGCTTACTGAGCAGTCAAGTCAGAAAAAATTAAATGTATACAAACCTTGTTTTATGGATGCAGCAGTGCGCACAGTTTCACTGGCAAGCAGTTAAAACCACAGAAGCTAACTATTTAAAGTAACTCTCTGACTATATTTGCAGTGTTAGGCTAAACAAGGGTGGCTCCAGGAATTTTCAGGGGCGTAGGGAGGGGGGGGGGGTTCCGAGGGGTTCAGGAACCCCCCTTGTAAAATTTAGACTTCTGCAAGCAGGATCCTAACACACCACTTAGTGTGGCAGGACAAAATGAGTGAGTAATATAGCACAGCACAATAATTGATAAAGATTGCATTCATCTCTCGGGGAAGGATTTACAGAGGTAACATGAGCCCTAGGCCTCTTCAAAACTTGCTAAAAAGATCGATATACTCTAATAGAGCAGTCAAGTATATACTCTAATAGAGCAGTCAGGTATACTCTAAAAGAACATGCATGTAAATATATCCATGTCCATATGAAGTTTTTCAGACATTCTAACATTAAATGCAAAACTTAGCATGACCTTATACTGCTATAGCTTTGGTGCGCAGTGTTTAAAGATATAGAGCTCCAGTAATTTATCACTTGTGTTATGCAAAATGAATTCATGCTATGCATATTTGTATAGTTATATTGTTTTGATTGTAAGTCATTCCATTTGTATCAGTGGATTCATGGCTCTTATACCACAGTGAGATAACTATCATTATTTTACAGATTACTATGTGTCTCTATAATTATATGTGTTATGCTGTCTGTTTCCACTAGGTGGCTTTATGTAGTACTACCTTCATCGCGGGGCACTTATATGTATCATGATTAATGTACTTTTCACATAAAATATAGTAATTTGCTGAGTTTTGATTCATAAAAATATTGAAAGTCTCTCAGCAACTGGGGGCTGTGCCCCCAGACCCCTGCTTCTGGTAACTCAATGCTGCTGCTGGAACCCCCCTTCAAAAAATCCTGGCGACGCCCCTGATTTTGGTGACTACATGGTTTCCATAATTATCTGTTGCATGTGCACTTAGTAAATCTAGAGGGATCTGGGGCATGCTCCCCCTGAAACTATTATATTCTCCAGAAATCTTTAAAGCTGACATTACCATACATAAATGATTGATTTATACGTCTTATGGTTTTAGACAAATGTACAGGAAATAAAGGGTCTAGACGCAGGGGTACCAAGAAACTTTAAAGCAGCTGGAGCCCTGGCAAGGCAAACACACACACACACACACACACACACACACACACACACACACACACACACACACACACACACACACACACATAAACAAAACACACACACATACATCAATTATTAGTGTAACAGATCTGTCAGATCCCACAGTTCTGAGGAGTGAGCATTGAAAATTCTGTATGAGCAGGATGTTGCAATTCTGGCAGCTTGATCAAACATTGGCTTAATAGCTCTGGATGGTAACTTGCATGATCAACATATGTTGGTCAGTGCCACAGGTGTAAAGTGTTCTAAGCAACCAATCTCAACTGGGTATACAGGCCAGTACATGGAAGGTTCAATAATAATGAGCTATAGCGATCTACTACTTTTCTGCTATTAGCAGCTGACATGCAGATGGTGTTTAGTATTGGTAACAACTGACAGTTCAAATAAAATGTTGGCATCATTAGAAACCAATATCAAATCTGGTCTACTGAAAGATGAAGAGAGGTTAGATGACATAGTACGTAATGGACTAACACTTACATGATAGCCAGGGAGATCATCATAAAGCTTGTAAGATGTTACATTAGAAAATTGACTGACATAGGCTGCTTATGCTTGCTAATTCTGCTGGCATATATAGAATCAAGAGCATGCTAAACAGTTAAGAAGTATAGCTACGTATGTGACACTTGAAACTAAATACTTGACTGTTGCATTAGAGTAGTTGACTGCTCTATTAAAAGTATTTTGATCTGAATATTTAATAATAGCTTTGCAAATCAATGTGAATTATATACTTGACCAGTTTCTGGAAGCCTCAGAAATCTCCCTAGATCCTCCCCTGACTAAATGGACTAACTAAATAGTTTTGAACACATTATAATTAATATATTTCAAACCTCGCTATCCTCTTTAAAGAGCCATAGCTAGTTATAAAATGTAATTCTGTTATAATCCTATATACAAATTATTTATATGCATGACGACACTGAACTGTACTTACTTGGTCTTTTGGTTAACTTAGCAGTATCCTTAAAAGTTTCAGGACTGCAAATACTCACAACTCTTTGCTGACCCCACCAGAATGCAACAACCGGTTGGTGACCATTTTTATGTAGGTGAAGTAGATATTCATGTATACTACCATATTTGTGTATTTCAACTAAATCACCCATCCTATAAAACAATCATGGAGCTGACAAAAATATATAACGCTTTTACCTCTGTACTATTATGTACAGGATGGGGAGTAGGTGTGTATGTTCAGTATATATACATACTCTGATTATTATAGCATGCTAAATCTAGCACATTTTCATGTAATATGAATTGTATATATATAATAATACCATACCTGTTTCACTGCCCATACAAAAGTCTCAATAGTAGCAGTGAAATTTATCCCGTATTTCACTGGTAGCAATGAAAAGGTTGTAATTGCAATTTCATTGGCTAGAATTTATGTTAACAATGTAGCGCCAATTAGTGTTGACGCGTGTTTAGTACATAGTGAAATATTGTGTACATGGCAACGCTAATGCACAGCATGCGTATATGCAGCGAGTATGATATTAACTACTTATCAAATCACATAACTTATCTTGATAGCCACTTGTTTGCTTAAATCATAATTATTATGTAGAATGTATTATTCCCCATAATGTTTAGATGTACATGTATAGGATCTTAATTGATATACTATATTATAGTATGCAGATACTTGGAAAGGTTGATCTACATACCTCTGCATACTCTTATAGAGTCTATCTGTAAAAGCACTTTATATGTATTAGGGCTGAAACGATCATGGTTTTTTAGTATTCGAGTACTCTCTAGAGTTAATGATCGAGTACTCACGAATACTAGTTACATGTAGTCATACCCATTTGATATGTTTTGTACCAAGTTTTCAGCTTTTCAAGTAACAGCAATGATACACACACTGTATGTATTAAAGTACTGATGTTAGTGTCCCTGACAAAAAAAATTATGCCAATCAAACTCTGCAACCTTCAATGTGTCACTCCCTGGTGACAAATACATCATATGAGTGAGGTCACATGATCTTAACGAGTACTCGAGTACCAATTTTACTATCCAAGTAACAAATCCTTACCGAGTACTTGTCGAGTATTAGTATTTGTTTCAGCCCTAACATGTATGTATGGAGGAGAAAACTTGCATGTATATACTTTTACCTATGTATTTCATGACCAAAGTTATAAAGTGTAGCTATCAACTTAGTACATATAACAAACTCAATTGTTTTTGCAGTTCTTAGTAATAATGTCCTATGTACCAGTGGGATGGTGGTAATGAATCATTTAACATGAAAGACACCGTCAAAAGTAGTCTTCTTACCAAAATTAAAATCAAGTTTACATTACACTAAAGCCCTTGACTGATTTGTAGTTTCGTTAGCTTGAGTACAAATATAGTCAAGAGAATTAGCTAATATGCGTCTGATTTGATTACATGACTTAATTATAAGGAAGACTTAAGCTACACAATATAGTACCCTATATAGACATGCTGCGTGGAGTTAGTTAATCATAGACAGATAATAGAGATATCTGATATGTGTGAACAAAGGTGCACCAAAATGGCTGCATATACAAATCTTTCTTTGTATCTAACCAACTTACTGTGAATCTGCTGGATTCTGATCCCATCCTGGAATCACCTTACAGTTCCTATCATTGTTGTTCAGTTTTTGGTTTTCCTGCAATATTGATATTGATAACTATACACCTTTAACCCCTGCATGCCTATAGCCACACAGAGTAGCTAAACAGACCATACCGTGACATGACAATGCTGTATAGCTATACTAATGGTTTAGCTATTATCACTATATATAATAGCTAGATTGTACTGCATGAGCCTGCAACAGGCGTATATAGGGTTGTATCCAAATGTGCAACTGAACACCTTGTAGCTAGTTATATAGCTAATAACAAACTATGGCTACGTAGCTATAGCCGCTATACTACGTATGAGCAACTTGGTACTTACCAGAGCACTTTTAGGTCTGGATGATATTATGTGATACAGGACAGCAAATACAACAAGACCTATCACTGCAGAATAAACGAAGAACTCAAACATGACTTAAAACACGGACCAGAATATTCTTACAACTTGCAATTGGCATTATTATCTCGCATATTATAGCGCACTCAGTATAAATTACGTATAACTGATCATGCATGTGTCGCGGCGTTATAAATGTGCATGCGGACCATACCGTATTCGTAGTCATAGACAGAGTTCTATATAGCTACCAGCATTGTAGCTAAATAGACTAGCTATACAGGGGCGGATCCAGAGTCTGGGAAAGGGGGGTGCACTTAGCTGAAAAGTTGAACACCAAAAAAAAAAGAGGTCTGCCCTTTAGCTACCAAATGTATTTACTATAAAGTATATAAAGATCCTTATTCAGATCCTTATTCATAGCTTCGTAGTTAAGCTACACTGCCTCATGAACACTGTGACTGCTTTATTAGAGTGACTGCTCTATTGGAGTATCTCAATCTCGTATGCAATTTTTATTGAAAGGGATGGGGGGGGGGGGGGGGGGGGGGGGGCGTGCCCCCTTTGGATCCGCCACTGCTATAGTTGAGCTGATTCTTTATTATCTTTAATAATAATATGGATAGAATGACTGCAGAAGTTCTTAAAATTTAACTCATTTGTTATACAAAGCTACTGCTTGACCCGTGACCCACTACAAAATCGGGCGTCTGGATTCGGAGGAATGGAATGGTGGAATGGACCGCGGAATGGTGGAATGGAACGGTAATTAGATAATTTCACTTAGTGGTCACCTCTTTGTAAAGACCACCTCTTTATAAGACCACCTCTTTATAAAGACCATTTAGTTTTTATGTTGTTTTAGAGTGTATCCCCATGGGACAGTCTTATCGATGAATTATGTGCCACATGTTTAATTTAATTTAATTTGGGGGTAATGTACAAACCTCAATTATTGAATGTAATGTACAGTTAAAGATTGTGAGTGTATATACAACATCAGGAGGTAGTGAATTCCATAGCCAGATGGTGGAGGGTAGGTAGGAATGAAGGTATGCATCAATTCTGGTATAGGAACTTGCCTCATCTTAAGTTGTGACTACATGTACTGGATGTATTAGGATGTAAATAGTTTTGAAGGTTGGCATCTTGTAAAACATAATCTTGTAAAACTTACCAATGTTTTACAAGATGCTAACTGGTCATGTTAGTCTATACTTTCAAAATTATTTACATCCTAATACATCCAGCACACATGCATGGTCACAACTTGAGATACAGGCAAGTCCCTACCAGAATTGATGCATACCTCCATTCCTACCTACCTTCAACCATCCGGTTATAGAATTCGCTACCTCCTGATGTTATGCCTAGAAAAGCCAGAATGATGGATTTACGTATGATGCAACAATGCATACAACAGTTAACTGTACAAAAAATGTGTCCAAGAAACTAAGCAACTAAAGGTGCTAATATCTGGTGGGGCCAAGAAATGAATGTTAATACTGGCAACTAACTATAATTTACAAAAATCTATATAACGTTGATCCTTTACATGGAGTCTGACTGCAATTCCCTCTAATTGGCTAGCAAATTGGTACCTTTTTCAATAGTCATTGTAGAAGAAAAAGATGTGGCCAAATTACTAGCTTATTAGAGTTACAGGGAATTAATTAGGAATGCACCAAGACTGCACGAGTCAATGATAAAGGACCAATTTTTATAAATTTATATTATTGTTAGTTGCCGGTATTAACATTCATTACTTGGCCTCAATAGATATTAGTTGTCAGTTACTTTTAGACACATCGTTTTTGTACAACCAAGCTGTTTTATATGGGGCTATTGCTGTATTACAAAGATATCATGCACTCTGACTTTTCTAAACATGTGGCACACGACTGATCAATAACTACTCTAAAACAACAAGATAACAGCAATTTAAACATTAAAAAGGTCTTTATAAAGAGGTGATCTTTGTTAGAAGGTGGTCTTATAAAGAGGTGACCATAAAGTGAAATTACCTAATTACCGTTCCATTCCAGTCCACCATTCCATTCGACTGAATACAGATGTTTTACAAAATCCTCTCATTCAATTACATTTATGATAAATGACATCAATCAAAGTTTCACCTCACTATAAATAAATTTATTTATAAAGTGAACAGCCTAGTATGACCCTGGCCTCTCCTAAATTTGCAAACCATCATACATGTTTGCTCTTCACAACTCTACGAAGTAATTAATTTACATCCCTTATAGTTACAATGGCTTTGCATAAATTTGCTGCCAGCCAGACATGAGTAGCAGTGAGTACAAATTAATTAAACACAGCACTTTAATTGAACTGGGCTAAATCTATGCCACATCATCCGGATTGTTATATGTGCATGCATATTATTGTGAGTCAGCAAGTCACTTCATCATACATATGTGCATGTACATGGATTGTGAATCACCTCATTTTGAATAAATACTAAAATTTATGTTGCAACTGTTCTTTAAGTTTTACCAGAGGAGGTAGTGCATCCCTTATGGAAGGGAATTTCTGGTCTATATACCTCATTCATACTGTTGTCTTCTTTTAGATTGTATTTTTTTTAATTAAAGGGATGGTGTATATGCTTTAATTGCTCATATAATAATGTATATAATACTGTGCAGAAATCAAATGAGATTATAACACACAGGTATCCATGCTGTCATGTAAACCTCAAATGCATCTGATTTTGTTAGAGTAATTGAATGCTCTATTTATAAGTACTGGAAAGACACTAGTCTTCCATATAGCACTGCACCCCCCCCCCCCCCCCCCCCCCCCCCCCCCCCCCCCCCCCCCCACCCCCCCCCCCTCCCCACCTCCTGCAATGTGTTTATGGATGCTAAAACATGATGGTTTCTTTGTAGCTGAACTCCCTGCAAGGTAACTTCTTCTATTGATCTCTCCACAGGGCGATTTGTTTGTATAGCTGAACTCTCTACATGGTGGTTTCTTTGTATAGCTGAACTCTACAAGGTGATTTTTTCTAGCTGAACTATCTCTTTCCATAGTTGCATGAACTCCCTACAAGGTAACTTCTTCTAGCTGATCTCTCTACAGGGTGACTTGTGTGTAGCTGATCTCTATACAGGTTTCTTATTTCTAGCTGATCTCTTGAATTCTCTTCAGGGTGACTGCTCTATTAGGATGACTGCTCTATTAGAGTATCTCGATCTCGCACTTGCTGCACCAAGTTGGATTTCGTGTTATAACTCCGTGGCTTTAAGTCTGATTCTTTTACACCATTGATGAGCCTTTCTAAGATGATTACTTCATCTGTACAACGATTTTCAAAGCATTACCCCAAGCGGTTTATCTGGTAGGCGTGGCAAGTAGTCGTTTTTTTATTAGCTAATCTCGATTGCGTAATTGTTACACACTGTTGGTTTTTTCGTTGTATCTTCCTGTTTTTTAGCTCGATTTCTTTCAAACCACAAAAGGTTTGAGGTTCAATAGTTAACCTATTCTCCCACCGATTTTCAGCTTCTTCCCATACGCGGTTTACCCTGTAGGCGTGACAACATATTGGTGTTATTTTTCGTAAATAATCGCTCATAACTCTTTGCCTGTTTATCGTATTCCAGCCAAAGTTGGTACCGAGATGCGCCTTTATACCCCCCTTCTGTGTGCCACATTTCAAGACAATCGGATTTGGCATTCGAGTTTTATAGCAGTTTTTGTAAGTGTGCGACAAGAAAAAGAAAAATAAGAAGAAAAAAAAACCCGAAGAAACTGAGCCAATTTTTGAAGTCGCATATCTCGGGAACGCGCGAAGCGATTTCGCTCAAATTTGGAATGTGGAGTGCTGCAGTTGGAGGGCATGTCCATGCACAGCAAAAATCGTCTTGTTTCATCAAGGAAGCACGGAGCTACGGAGGTGCGAAAATTGCGTTTTCTTTCTTCCTGTCAATATACTCACGGGTGTTACGCGCCGGCTTCTTGGGCCGCACGACACACTACCGTGTGTCTTGATACACATATGTAATGCTATAGTCAAAGGAAAATATTTTTAGAATGGTCTTCATACACCAGTGTAAAGCATTGCTTAAGATTATGGTTCAGTACATATAGGTTTATATAAAATTTCAACCTTAAAGCAACATTGATATGGCAGGATGATTGACATGCACAATGATAAGACAAGTTAAAATAAACAAAGAGGTTCAATCTCCAAATTTCCATCTCCTAAAATTTCATCAATATGCTCATTTTTATTCTTTTTATGTTTCTGATTTTATCATTATTCCCCACTGAAGTACAGTTAGTTAGACACCAAAACATAGCAAAGTAGTCTAACACATGCAAAAAAAAAGTCTAGCAAAACACTGCATACTAATTTCTTATGTAACTGTCAAAAACCGTGTTATTATACACATATAATTTAAACAAACACATTAACTTTATTCAGTGTGTTTGAAAAGTTGAAAAACATCAATGACTGGACCTGGGCAGGCTCGAACCTGCAGCTATCCGATTTGCTCATAGGTAAAGTTTAACAACTATTATACTGCAGCATTAATAAGGACACGTCTATGTAGTCTTGTAATGAACTTAATTTGCTGCTGGGAGTTGAAAGAGACTACTTCAACAGTGAAAAGACTCACTCAGATGCTGCTGATAATGGCTGCAATGTATTGTTTTTTGTTACTTAGTTTGTCTGGAGTTAGTTGAATGTGCTGATTATTCATGTATTATTCTCATTTTTTCATGTGTTATTCATAATATTCCCAAATTATACTAGAATAATTCCAGCATAGCTTCTGCAATCAAAATTCCCAAAATAATTCCAGCATAATTCCCACAGGCCTAATGATATGTAGCTTAGAAGAGTTTTGATGTCATTTTGAATGCTGTGTTAGAGTAGTTGACCACAGTATTTAAATTTTAGCCTTACTTCTAAACCATAATTTTAACCACCTCTAATTCTGCTATCTTTTCAATGTCTATTGCTTACAAATGCAACTGTACCTGTAGCTACTACTAGCTTCCTAGCTAACACACAGTAAAATAATTTGAAGAGGATACCTTAAACACTTTACAAATCCACCCTCAATGTGTTACTATAATGTATGTAACTGCAAATCAAAACATGTGTGTCAACTGCAGCTTGTCTACACTAAATGTGTGCAGATTATTAATGCATTTTTACTAGTGTCGCCAAGAGTTCATAATATTTATGAACTCTTGGTGTCACTGGTTGTGTGGTAAATAAACACCATTTTGTTCAGAGTTCATCAAATTTCAGAGCTTTCTTTGGAGTAGTAACTAAACCATGAACCCTTTCCACATCAAGTCAAGATTTCATATTTTGAGATCTCAGAATATTTAATAGTTCTCTTTATATACACCTTAGTTGTATGGTTGGTAGTATGCCTCGAGCTCAGTAAATTTATAGCTAGCAAATAACCATTTGCCTTCCGTAAGAAATTAAGCCTTAGTTTCCCCAGTTTTGCAGATGAAAACTGCCTAACAATCAAAGAACGCCTCCCTAAACTTTACAAATGTAATTGTCCACGTTTTATGACTATACCATTTTCTATTGCTGGTAAGGAATATGGTTAATTGGTTTTTAACTTCACAAAAATGTACCGACTTTTAGTATACTTCTCACTATCCTAAAGCTTCAAAACTTGTTGTACATTTACATTAAATACATAGTTACAGGCAGAAATAGTACATCATAATATGTAAGTTATCAGAGGTTTTAAAGGAACTGTCAGAACAATCATTGCATAGCAATTCTTCAGCTGATCTTTCATACATATGTAGCTCACTCAAAAGCAACATAAGGCAAACACCCTGTTGCTATTTCTAGCTACTTTTCATTCCAAGAAATTCTATTATTAACATTTCTTTTACATATTTCATATATTAAAAATATAGGTACATTATTTCCATTCTTTCTGTATGGTGCAGATTAATTAATTAATTTTATTTTTTTGTTTGTTAAGGCTTTACAGCACAAGTGCTGAAGGTCTGTAGGACACTTGGTCCTACAGCCTGTTTCAAGTTGTTACATAAAGTGTGTTTGAAAAGTGGAGAATGCTATATACATCAAAATAGTTACACTGGATGATTATCTTTGTACACCCTTGTGTACTGTATATCTCAGACCAATCACAATTTACTGTAGTAACTACTGAGCTCTATGTGTTTGCACAAAAATAAGCTTGTAATTGTGCATGCTCAAATGTTCAATATACAACAGTATATGCCTATGCATCTCAGGAAATAAGGCAAATAACAAACATGGTATATATAGTTTGTTACTGCTGACAATCTGTTTAGCAGTTTATTGAATGAATTTGGAATTTCATCACTTCTTTAGGAGTAGTGACTAAACCATGAACTCTTCCCACATCCTTAGCTTCCCCAACTGGTTTGATAGTAAACTGTTGTAGTAGAATGGTCAGGAATACACTGACTTCAATGTATGAAAAATGATATCCAGGACACCTGCGTGGGCCTTGACCAAAAGGAGCAAATGCCATTGTATCTTTTCCTTGCAAATGGGGACACTGAGTGTGGTCAAATCTGCATACATACATATATAGATACACACATGAATGAAGTCATCACATAGCCACATAAAAATACAACTTCTACAACTTCAATGTATTGACTTCCTAGCTGTACGTAAATTGTCTTGGCAGTGCATGACCATATCTGCAATATTTGGCTTACATGCAGTACAACTGACCTTCTCATCATTATTCACTCTATTGTTTGTGTACCATTTACCTAGCTATCCCCCATGTGTCACTCTTGTGAAATAGCCTTGGAGGATACTTAGTTGTATGATATGTATAAGCCTAAAATATAATAGTAAACCATATTTTGTAATTCTTTACAAAAATGTGTTTAGAGGTTTTCTTTTGCAAAACCTGGTTACATGCATGCATCATAAATGAGCTGTCTATTATTTGCCAGCATCACTTATGAAGTATATATAAATAACTCTATAAAGAGTTAATAAATACACCTTACTTCTCAGCATCTTTCCAGACAGCTTCATTTTTCAAAGACACTCCCAGAGCAACCATAATTGGTGTACCGGCAGGTATGCAGTAACCTCTGGTAACAATATCATCATCAGAATAACGAGCTGCAAAGGTAACCAATGCTGTCAGACGAAGAATTTCGTTTAGAACTTGACGAAGCAGCCTACAGCAGAGATTAATTATGCACCACAAGCAAAGTACATGTGTACATGCAGTTTTTATTTACGTGTTTTGATCATAGACATATTGTTTCAGTTTATCTCCCCGATCAGCTCCTACTTGCTCTTTCATCTCCTTCACCAACTTGTGGTAGATATCTTTATTAAGCATTAGGTGATGAACTGTCCAGTACAGTAAATATCCAGAAGTGTGGAGACCTCCTATCATAAATGTGATGCCATCAGCAATGATCTGTATTGGCAGAACAACATATGATTTGATTTCAGCGATATACCTGTGCAGAAAGCTCTGAGTTTTGAAGTACCACACATAAATGAATTTCATAGTACATACAGATATATAAATATTTTGTAAAAATATTAGTTTAGGGTATAAGATTTTCAATTACTTTATAATCTGCCAAATATTTCAGTATGTGGGTGGATTAAAAGTGCCACCAGTGTTGTAAGTCATGATCATTCATTACATAGTAACTGTTTTAATTACTATGTTACCACAGGAGCCACCATGTAAAACCATTGAATTTTCCCAATCATGCCAATAAGATACTGCAGCCATGCATGAATATTGGTGTACCAGTTTATGCATTTGATCGCTAAGTCAGTTTAGGCAACATTTAACTATGTCATATGATGTCAAAACTGTAACCTCCACAGCGCAACTAGAAGCATATACGGATATATACAAAACTGTCATTTTCAGACGTATACAGAGAATATACAGACAAATACAGAGACGGAGCAAGATGGCAGGCCATATACAGGTGTATAGCTTGCCAATGAATGATGTTACATATACGTGAACGCCTTCTTCTGTTCACATAATTGTGGTCAAGACTGACTGCATTGTGTGAAACGTCATCAGGGGCGAATCGCTATTGTGACAAAGAACCAGCCGCAGCTACTGATTGACTGATGTTCGAGTGGCAGTATGGTGCAGCCAAAGCACAGATGGTAGAAGTGACTGATGTTTCGAGTGAGTACTAGTTTGTATGTACAAATATAACAGCAGTTAGCCGCCGTCCTTGTTGAGCTACCAGCGGCCCAACGGGAAGGAAGAACCGCTGGTTTGCCCACTCTTGGGTAACTCAGGCGCTCTTGTTCACTTGTCCCTTTTATTCTTTTAGTCAATGGGTCAGGAAAAGAGAATGAACAATGGATGAAAAACCATGCGGCTATAGCTACACTCAGAAAGAAAAGAAAGTCTTTGGGTAACATGCTGCCACAAACAGTGTCATGTAGCTACAGTCTCGGTGGACATGGAACAGACTTAAATGCTACAGATCGTATATTAGTTATAATTATTTTCAGTTTATATGAATTTGGTTAGACAATATGAATTCCTAGCCACTCTTTACACAAACTTTAGCTAGTGAGATTTTTTGTGATGTACGAAATATCAGCATCATGTTATTAGTAAATTTGATTCAAGGTGCAAACGTTAGCAGATTCTTAATGGTAGATATCTAGTAGTGGCCCAACACTGCTATCACATAGTAAAACATCTGTTTTTTTGCTGACCCAATGACAAAACAGTGCTCTGGCTATAGACTAGTTGCTCACCGCCAATCCATATATGGCAGCATACTTCATCTGTTGTCTGAAGAGAAAGTGACATGGCCACAACAGACTAGTAGAGTCAATCCAATGGTCCCAGCATAGAATCTAGGCTGGCCTGATTTCTGTGGTCCTGGAACAGAGGTGTAAAAGTCCGAGTGGGTCAATGAGGGTGAATCCATGGCAGAATTAAATTTTGTTGAGTCAGTCTGGCAATGCTCACCCCTTCAAAAAGAACAACAGAAGCTTGCACACACGCAGTAGTATGCATGGGATTGCTTGAGTGTGGGATTGTAAGGGGTCATTCTTTACACGTACTCATAAAATTGTCAATATGCTTTACTTAACCAGTTCTACTCGTCTGGTCTCTTGCGTGGGCATTCTGTGGGATGCTTTGCATCTGTGGGAGCTGGTACAATGTATTGAGAGACCCATCTGTATCAGATAAGTCCCCTACAAATATTTATTATTGTGATATTCCTGTAGTGTGCTTTATTTTAAATCTCTGTACCATGTTATTATAAAGTGCCCAGCTAGTTATTAATATAATAACTACGGTTACAGACAAAAGTGTAACTGTTGCATCTTTGTCTCATCTCTCTTGGGTGTGATGTATGTGACTGGCCTAGCCCAAGCCCAAGACAACATGTGGCCATATATACCCCTTAGCTTTGTGTGTTAATAGTATTGGCAAGAATAAATAATAATTCACTGTATGAATTTTACTTGTGTATACCATGTCCTGTGTACAATATCCTCTACTTATATAGCTGCATGTAGAACGCCAAATGATGACACAAGCAATTTTAACTCTTAGGAAGGATGTTGGTGAGCTGTGAAGTCAGATGACCAACACGAGATTGCATTAAGGGAAAGTCCATGCAGTGAGCCATTACCAATCAGTGTTATTATCACAATTTTTTAATTTACAACAACTTCATAAATATTATAGGTTTTTTGACTGTTATATTCAATTACTTGCTAACGAATTTACTCAAGATGAGAAAGAAAGCTGATGACTATTTTCTTAAGTTGTAATTTTGTCTTATATCTCTAATTTTGTTCACAGAGCAGCACATCGACACTATGACACCACTGTTTACAGTGTCAACCATGAAGGAGTGAGTGAATTGCACAAACAGTTAGAAAAGAGGTGCACATAAACTACAGATAGTCAGATACTGTATTACGCAAGCTGTATTATGTTGACTGCATATGTCCTTTCATAGAAGAATTACATGCAGGAATGGACCTAAGAGAAGAGGGACGATGAAAGTAATCAGGTGTTACACGTCCTACTAACCACTGTGGAGATCTGACAGTATGTGTATATGTGTACCCTATAATAATTGGTGACTATTTTCTTAAGTTGTACTTTTGTCTTATATCTCTAATTTTGTTCACAGAGCAGCACATCAACACTATGACACTATGACACCACCATTTACAGCGTCAACCGTGAAGGAGTGAGTGAATCGTACAAACAGTTAAAAAAGAGGTGCACATAAACTACAGATAGTCAGATACTGTAATATGCAAGCTGTATTATGTTGACTGCATATGTCCTTTCATAGAAGAATTACATGTAGGACATGGACCTAAGAGAAGAGGGACGATGAAAGTAATCAGGTGTTACACGTCCTACTAACCACTGTGGAGATCTGACAGTATGTGTATATGTGTACCCTATAATAATTGGTGACTGTGCACTTATGCAATATAGACTTTGGACTGCCTCCATTTTTGAAATGCTGGAACATTGAATAAAGTATTGAAGGAAAGTGGATATTGTCTACTCCTTTGTAAACTCTGTATGATGTACCTGCTTGGGTTATTTAGTAAGTTATTTGTGCTACATTGACCCTGTGATTCTAGCAATCTTGAATCCTCAAGGTGCACAGGGGCTGAATATCACAACGTGGTACGTGGCATGCAAGATGCGGGTCACATATATGTTTTTATATAGAGCACTCCAAGAGCAGTTAGTTTGAGAGATACCGATGTGAGTAGAGTTATACTGTATGGTTTTGCTAATTTTTATCTCATGCCCCATCAATGACTCCTCAAGTTCAATGCACCTACTCACCTTGAAACTGGCGTTGGTAAGTATATTTACAACATGGAAGTATGAACATTGATGTTAACTATTTGCAGATGAAGAAATGATGTGATTGTTCTCAGTATGAAGAAAGCAAGGATTGGGTAGCTAGTGTTGTGAGTTCTTGCTACACAGCTCAGTGATGATCAGGCAGAACAGATATAACTGAAAATTCATTGACTATGAGGTTGTTTTACCCTTTTTTTTCAGTTTCATTATTGTACAACTGTTTTGGCTCACGTGAAATAGCAACAAAAAATTGAAAGCAACGTCATTAATTAAAAGGGTATTTCGGAAGGGATATGGGCCGTCTTGAGGGCAAGGCGTGGGTCTAGCAGAAGCGTATACAGCCGTATAGAGAGATAGTATGCAACCGTATTGAGGTATGTGTGACTCTGTGTGGGTCTATAATACGATTATACTCGTGACATATACAGAGGTGCCGTCTAAGTTAAGAGTCCAGGTTTGGGACAGACTGATCTACACGTTTGGGTTGACGCTACACATATGTAATCAGTCTTTGTTTATATACGTGTTGTAGACGCTGCTATACTGATCAGTCTATGCCTCTCGTTGCGCTGTGCTTAGTTTAAATGCTAATAATTGACTCCTTGAATTGTTTAGATTGTTGAAGTATGTGTGTATATACATGTTCAATTGACACAAATGCCATAGTTGGATGCATTGATCTAGAAATACACAATACCGTATAGCCTAAATATTTCGAGGGGCAAATATTTTGAGGTTGAGCAATGCTGCTAAAAATAAAATTTTCGCAAATTTGCAAGCACTCCCAAAATGTATTAGACTATATGGAGGCTTAAATATTTCAAGGCTAACATTTTTGCTGATAACCCCCAAAACTGCGAAAACAGCAAAATTTTCCCCCTCGAAATGTTTAGGCTATATGGTAGTTACCCTCTCTGTCTGGTGAATATTTTTGGTGATGCTTTTCATGCTATATAGAATGTATGTAATTGAAACCCGTATAATACAGTGAAATCTTATTAATAGGGCCACCTATGGGACCCACTATGAGTGGCCTTATTAGTGAGGTGGCCCTATTACTGAAAACCTAATTACTGCAACCATAAAACAAAGTGGTCTTATTATCAAGGCTGCAACAAACTAACAACAGGATAGTTACTGCAACAGCTATTTATTATTGACAACAATGGCTGGTAAAAGCATAAAGTTCTGTATTTTGCCAGAATAGTAGATCTAGCCATTAGTAGCCAAATTAAGCACTCAAATTTAGCAGTGATACCTTGGCTTTCATCTAACTTCCTACTCAGCTGGCCCCTTTATTGAGGTAATATTATGTTAGTTTTACCACGCAGTTTGGTCCTACGGTATGTGGCCACAGGCCTTATTAATGAGGTGGCCTTATTAATGAAAATTAAATCAATGTAATAGTATGGAAGATATATTTGAAATTACTGAACCCGGCCACTATAACGAGGTGGCCTTATTACTGAAGTGGAGGTTTCACTGTATTTGCATAATTTAAATCAATAACAAACCTGTTCATCTGAAACACCAGATTGGAGTAAAGAATCAATAAATGGAACACTCTCTTGTTCTTCTCCACTTCGTCTTTTTCTAACTGCTTCTTGCATAACATCCCTGAATTGTTGTGAGTAATCTTTAAACATTTTTTCCCTTTCACTTCCTGGCTTAGGTGGACCAACATGTAGATTCTGCTCCATTTCACCCCAAATCTGCAATAAAATAAGCAAAATATACAATCCTCTTGCAGCCACAGATCTCAACACTGGTGAATGAAATATACACTAAGGCTGAGAATAATAGAAATTTCCTATAACCACAGTATATACCTTCTGATATATGTTAGACATTTTCCGGACCTCCTCATCATCATTGAACATACTTCCATAACATGTCCTTGTAATTCCCTTAAGAGTCATAGTTAAAAATTCCTCCTTTATATCCACAATGTTATTATCATCAAGTTGGGACCAAGTATCAGCAGTTTCATTGGCTATCTATAAAGCAAAAACACGAGCACACATAGATGTATCTCTAGTGTACCATTTAATATACGTATACCGCATACTGCGCATCAAAATAATCATAATTGTGTATCATGTAGATATCATGTAACCTTTATTATACTACAGATTAATGTTTAGCTACACAATTGACAAAAAAATAGACAATGTTATATATCATATTGAACTACATGTACAGTACTATGCTGTTCCTCAAACAAGGCACTCTCTTTAAAAATAAACATGAAACGAAATACAGTGGAACCTCTCTGTAATGGACACTTATAGAATTTTAGGCCTATTTGTGCTAGATTTTCCTCTCTCAGAGGTAAAAAATGTTTGTAGTCAGATCTGTTAAGACAAAATGGTTTGTCCTTACTATAGGGAGTTTGTATTGTAGAGGTACCACTGTAATTATATAGTTCAATTATTTATACACTATATCTAATTCTGTACAGTTACCTTTATAAACATAGGTATATAACTTTCAAGAGATGTTCCTTTTAATGATTCATACAACCATTTTCTTCTATCTTCCCATTCTACTCCATTAGCATAGATTATACTGAGTGGTCCTGTTACTGGCTCAAACAGTGGAACTAATGCTTCTAAACATACAACATTACAGTATATAGCCATTTGATAGTTCTATTATTAATAGCAGAAGTAGGTGTTGTTTAATACAGTTATTTTGGTCAAGTCATAGTTAACATAATTGCACTATAAAGTGTTGAAGTTTAATTTTATCCGCACACTTCGCTGCACCACATACAAATACAATGCCTGCTGTTTCATCATTCAATGTACATACCTACACACTTCAAGTTTCAAATATCTCTATTACAGCTATCCCTTGAGGAAGGCTAAGAGGTAAATTATACTTTAAGTAATAATAGTTTTAAAATTCTTATAATATTTGATCATCCATCAGTACAAATGTTGTTACCACTAAAAGTTATACAGTATAGGTATGTTCACACATGTCAATCTCAGTTTGGGTATAACATATATATACCTTGCATTTCAGTTTGATTACAATCAAATAACTTTTGGCCACAACTAATTACAAAGACTTTTATCTTCTAGATGTTATTAAAGGCCACTGCAAGGCAATCTGTATAAGGAATAAGGGAAATGGGTGAACAACATAGCAAATGGTAAATGACATGCATAAAAATGATAGAAGCTAGAATTAAACTATAGAATGCACCAACCCAGGCCTTCAAGGAACTATAATTATGCAAGGGCAGTAAAATATGGATCAGTCAGTGTCTTTTGACCTAAATCCTTGTTAAGAAATAACACACTCTGTCAGATTAAACTGCATGCCACAGGTCACTATATAAAACAGTACAGTAGTACCGATAAGTAGAGACCGCCCTGAAAATTTCACACGCTGCCCAAAATTCTGCCTTTAAAAATCATCCTAGAGACATTTTACGCAATGAAAATCACCTTTACGGAATACCATATAATATCATTAAATATAACAAAACACTTACAGGTGGCAGAATATAGAATTTTTAAAAATCACTAAAACTAGAATTTTAGTCTCACTGCCTGACTGCCTCACGGACCACAGTCACAAGGATAGAGGCCAAACGAAGCAGTGCACGGCCACCATTTTATGCCACAATATCAAACTCACCAGTGGGATGTGCCTTTTGGGGTTCCAACGAGTGTAGGCCCTCTGCGCCTTGTCTTTTCTTTGATCTTCAATCAGGCTGCTTGTCTTCTTCTTCATCGACTGCAAATCCATACCAAGGCATTAATTTCCGTATCAACACTTTCTTTCAGCAGCATAATAGACGCCAAAGGATTATTTCAGAGCTGGATTTCAGAAGTGTTTCAGTCCCAGTACTACTATAAGAGGTATACCGTATGCAAGGAAATTTTGATGTCAGAAAAATTTGACAAATCGGTTTAATTCCTCAAATTTAAATTCATCAAATGTTTATAAGCGCCTTTAAAAGTACAGGTTTTGTCTACAATTTCTTGATTTTCGTCAACATTTTATTCGTCAAATCTGCTAAAGTGTGAATTTGTCAATTTTTTCTTACATCAAAATTTCCTTGCGTATGGTACTAGCTAGATATCTGCAAGTTTGCAATTGGGATCCTGTTCACAATAGGTTCGTGACCATGCCCATCAATTAAAGGTCTAGGTGGACTAATAGTGATAGAGTATGGAGACCGCACCTCCTTAACAATCTAGCTGTTTACTTAACAGTAAACAAGATGACCTCACCCCTTATTGGTATAGCTTTGCTGCACACCCCTTGGCTGACTCGAGATATACTCTAATACAACAGTCACTGTAATACAACAGTCATAAGTTACATTGTAGTTAGCTGTACTACAACAAAAACTAAACAAACTACTATTTTTTAAAAATGTTAATTTCAAAATGAAGTAGGGATCTATGCAATAAAAAGTAGTGAAACATGAGATGAATGGTGATATTACAGCATAGCTCAGTGGGAAAGTCCCTACTTTGGCATTCACATTAGCTATATATAACAATTATGTTGCTCAATGCCAAAGTAAGGACTTTCCCACTGAGCTTTGCTGTAATATCATCATTCATCTCTTGTTTTACTACCTTTTATTAAATAGATCCCTCCTTCAAATAAGAAACTTTGAGATTTAGAACATATAAGTAAACTCCCAGGAGAGTGGGTAGTAGCAGGTACCTGGGTCTCAAATATTTCAGATAATTATGGCCCAGTTGCTAATGTTTCCTTAATGCAGCTTTATTATGGTGAAAAGGTATAATGTGCATGCATGAGGTATGTACTTGCAAGGAACAATTTTGAGTGGATCCTCCACCGCATGGCTAGTCTCTCCATAACCTCATCATGTGTGCTATCAAGCCTGCGAAGTGGAATTTGGCAGTGCATATACCAGGGGCAGATCCAGGAGCCAGCAAGGGGAGGGGCACAAACAGGCTAAGTTGTAGGTGATTGGGGAGATCCAGATTCTCTTGCCAGTTGCTGCATTTTTGAAGTGGCAAATAATCACCTCTTAGTAGTGTCTCACTGATTTTTGCCATTTTGGCCCTTGAAGATGGTTGTGAAATCTTAAAAGCTGTTAAAAGGCTCCAAACGTCTTAAACAACAGCAACACGATAATTAATTTTAGAGGCGCTTAGTACGCACGAAGGTGCTGTATAACAATTTAACAGCTAGTTTGACATTGGTTTGCTTCGTGAAATTTTAAGTGCTAGTAAAATGTGCATATTTTCATGAGTTTTATAGCTAAACTGATCTTGGCCTGACATAAAGTTTAGTATTTTAATCACAAGTATGGCTGGCTCTTCCACAAGGTGGTGAGAGGGGGATGGGGCATTTGTCCCAAATGCCCCATCCTGGATCCACCATTGTATACATACCACATACACTTTCACACAACCTTTTTATACCACTCACTTGGTCTGTTGGTCAATTTGATGGTATCTTTAAAAGTTTCAGGACTGCAGATACTCACAACTCTTTGCTGACCCCACCAAAATGCAGTAATAGGTTGGCGACCATTTTTGTGTAAGTGAAGTAGATATTCATGTAGACTACCATGTTTGTGTACTTCAACCATGTCACCTTTCCTACACAAGACAGAACATGATGTGCATTAAGTGTTTTCTCTTCTATAAAGTGCTATCTTATGTTTGTTTGCTGTAAGCATATATGTGACTGGGCCTGTGAAATATAGGGCATGTGGGTACATAAAACTGTCCTAATTTTTCAAACTTTCATGACTCATAGCATACATAGCTTATTATGCCATTACGCTATGGCCATGCCACTTCATTGATTTATTAAACACTTCATTAGCTATACAATGCAGATATTCCATTCCAGGACTGAGATATGACCTGCTATATGATGGGGTGTAGTTTGTGTCCACATTCACAGGCCTGGCCACATATAATATAGTAATATGATAGCTCTTTTTTTTTCTGGCAAAAATACTGAACTGGTGGAATTAACCTGAACAGTCAGCATGTATTGATTTCTAAACAAAACTGTTATTAGCTATAATGTACAGCTGGTTAGAAAAGTTATCACTTCATGTCATAATAAGAATCTACACAATTCTTTGCATAGGTGATGTAGCATGTGCATGCATGTATGTGTCATTGTGTGTGAAGGTTAAGTAATATAATATATCACCAAAATCATTGTTTACCATAGTGATGTCTATACCTGACAGGCAGAAATTGCCTTGACATAATCAACCACTGCAAAAAATGTCAAAAAAAACCAACTTATTAGAGTTCGAACCAGGGACCTCCATACCTAACACCCGCATCCTTAACCACTGAACCACTGCTAGCTTGGCTGATCACCTCATTTAATTTCTGTTTTATAAATGAAATTTCTAGTTGAAATCTGCTTATAATCAAACATTTATAATTTCACAGATCTACCAATAGAAGTTCTGGATTGTTCTAGAACATCCTATGTATGTTTATTAGAAATCCTCAAAAAAATGTGCACTCTAATTATTAGAGTATTACAATAATAGTATCAAATATTGAATTAAATCATGCAATGAAATACATTTATAAGTCTGTCTTCAATAATCATCATTGTATCTACAAATAGAAAAGAAGAAATTGAGTAAAAACAAATCTCTAAGTCAGCTATAGGCTGGTTTTAGGGCCTTATAAAGTACAAAAAGAAGTGAAATCCACACAAAAACAGCCAAGCTGTGAAAAATTGGTGCGGCCTTTAGCATTAACATCATAAATTGGCTGCCGCCTTTGATTTCACAACTTTTTCACTGAGGCTTTTTAAGGTCGCACCATTTTTTCACAGCTTGACTGTTTTTGTGTGGATATAATATATCACCAAAATTGTTGTTTATCCTAGTGATGTCTATACCTGACAGGCAGAAATTGCCTTGACATAATCAACCACAGTTCAGTTCACCCATATCTGATTACTATTAATACTTGAAGTAGAGCTAACTATCAAATTTATGGATTTTGTATTTGTCTGTCATGTTGAGACTTTCTCTGTGATCATCCATAAAACAGCGATTGTATCTATTAGTGTACTGCAATGATTAGATACTTTATACTTTCACAAAGGTATGCAAAGTGTGTGTGAAACTTTTACTGTGTTTTATTGAAGCATTGAGTTTGATATTATACAACACTAGCATTGGTACCTGCCCTACGTGCAGGGATCACTTTATAATAGCAACCAAGACGTGTAGATCTAGAGGCTTGCTGCTGAGTGGGTCTCATTCCTTAGAAAAATAAGCCAAGAAAGCAGTACTTGATATCCAACATTTTCTCTCTAAGTGAGGATAGTGTAGTGTAAATGAAGTACAGTGTAAATGAATTAAGTACTTGGCTCCCCAGATACGTAATAGCAAAAGGCTCACTGCTTGTAAGAAGGCCTACAGAGTAGTCCCAGTTTACATATTCCAGTGAAAGAACTAAGTCAGTATGTCGGCGACAGCAATGTTAAGACCACTCAGCTACACACTATTTACAGTGGACAACCACTAGTTTTATTGTTGGCTTTTTGAGCAGTTCATTTCAGCTCAAGGACATACAAGTTAATCTGGAAAGGATAGATGCTGACTCTTCTGCATTGTTATTCCTTGCAAGAAGAGGAAACCCTCAAGATGTTTAATTTCAGGGGGAGAATGCAACTAACTCTACTGAAACTCTAACAAGCCTTCAATGCAGTTTAATTTATTTATTTTTACACAGGACATAGCAGTAGAAGAGGGCAGTTAATTAACACAGTTACAACTGGTTTAGGTGAAAACCCTACTATTCAGACCTCAAGTACTGAGCTGTACACCTGGACTAGATAGGCCTCCTCAGATTGTAGCAGAGTCTCGGGACTTTATCAAAGTGCACTTGGTAGAGTAAGGGATCAGAAAGAAGTAGTCATATAGTGTCTAAATGGATCAGTAACGTAAGCAGAACTTAAGCTGTTATGCATTGTGGCATGTATGTTGTAACACCTCAGTCTCCGCAAGCAGTTTTTTGAGGGTATCATGTTTAACTTCAAGATTGGCTCCTCATGGTTTTAGAAACCGAGGCGAATGTTAGTTGTGGCAATGATTGAACATAATGGTAATTGTATTTGGAGGGACATCTAAGTACAATCACCTACAGTGATTGCTTGTGTGAATGAATGGATGAGTGCTTCATGGGCCCTTTCTAGTGGGGACAAATGCTAGACCTTCTGTCTAGCTTGTATGGGTATGTAGGTCCCCACTAAATAGGGGTAAAAACCCTGATCATTACTTTGGGATTAAGACATGGTTAGCTTGAAGTCACGTGATCTCACATGATAACCAGATTACCAATGGTCTATTGTTAACATTCCAAAGTCAACGGCACGTCATCCAACTTCTAGTACATTACCCCCTATTCCTGTGATTTGGAGACACTGGAGAGAAGTTAATAATAATGAATGAATGAATAAAATAAATTAAATAAATAACTAGACTAACTAATACATAAATAATGTTTGAGAAAACTACAAGGCCTAAGGCTTAACACTCACCAGGAATGGAATCCATGTTGAACAAAGAGGCGATTGTATAATGGGCAGGAGTTTTCGTGGAGGTGATAGAAAACGTACGACTATTCTATTTAACGCTGATCAAAACAGCTAGCACGTGATGCCCACTACAATGCAGTTAATTGACCAGACGGATTCAAACAGCGATTTAGACGAACGAACTACTGTCTGATCATTTGTTTTTGGAATTGTTGCCAGCTGGCACACCAAGTCTCAAGTCGTCATGCCAGCTGCCAGTGGATGCACTCCACGCAAAGGAAAGTAATCAAGGCGGCCACGCCCAACACCATGCCAGCTGCACAAGACCAGGAAAAAGATTAATAGCGGTATGTTTGTTTGTATTATTTTGTACTTACACCTGGCTTACTAGATTGTAGTTGGCTTGGCTACCTCTGGTGTTTGTAAATGTATTGTAAAGAGCGTATGTTTTCTTGTATGTTTGCCTTCTCCTGGCTTATGGATAGCTTGGCTGTCTCCCTTTATTGGCTTGCATACAGTTTTGTGTATCATCTGCATTGTATCTCCTGTATTGTGTATCTGCTATTACTGTACCATTGCCATACCACTGTAAATGTAATTTCATCTTGTAGTATATCATGTTATCATTTTAGGACATATGGCCCAGCTCATATTTTTTTTAAAAAGGTAAGGTAACAGTGTCTAGTGAAATACCCTGTTTCTTTTACCATTGATGTCTGCTCTTGGAAACTTCAGCAGCCATGCATATCTTAATCCAGTACCCTGATTCATCCTCATTAAACATTATAATTTTAGCACTGTTTAATGGATGTATAAGCTTCATTGCTAGCAGGTATGCATGACTCATGAGATACAATACCATAGATATGAGAGCATACACTTGCACCTCAACTTATGAGAATCATGCAGGAGGGGTGGTGACAATGCGTTATGTGGTCTTCCATGGTCGGGTATTGAATAAAACGTAATAGTAGCAGGCCCTCACAATTATAATTGCATATATCACTTATGTTTACTGTATGTGCATCTTTTTCATCCACACACACTGTGCTGGTACATCCTCACATCTCCATGGTCGGATGATCACTGATTGTAATTGCATACTAATACATCCCTTATGTTTATGTGCCATTCAATTCCTCTAGAATTGTATTACTATGCATCTTTTCTACCTGCACACACTGTGTTGGCCATGCACTGTTTGTACATGCCCATTAGTAGTGCGATTGTACTTGGTTGTATTTGCCCCAGGCCTATATAGTAATAAATAATAATAATAAAGTGTTCAACAGTATACATAACATGTAGCTATGCGTATGAAACCTGCTGTGACGTCACTAGCAAGACTGAAATGTCCATGTATGCAAATAGAGTGCTATATTAGTGCCAGTGGCAGCCTTTGGTATAACAGCCTATCAAAAAAGTGTTCTCCAGAACAGCTCAAGACTGGAACTCATTGCCACAATTCCTAATGACTTTGACTCATTCTCAGTTAACGTTTCTAATTATTGTAGTAGCTAAGTAGCTACGTGTATGATTTTTTTTCCTGAGCACATCAGCAGTGCTGGCTGCTCCCTTGGGCTGCTCAGTAATAATAAATGGGCAATTCTCAAAAGCATAATAGGTGATTTTTTGAGCACTGCTCAAAAGCATAATTCTCAATTTTTGGAACATAATAGCCTCATGCCTATATATATGTAGTGTGGAAGAGCTTTGATGAAATCATTTTGAAGGCTGTGTTAGCCATAATATTTAAATTTTAGTCTTACTTCTTAACTATAATTTTAGCCACCTCTTTTCATTGTCTATGCTTAAAATGCAATTGCACCTGTAGCTTCTACTAGTTTCCTAGCCAGCATAAAGAATCATTTGAAGATTTAACACCCTATAAATCTACACTCAATGTGTTACACTGTATATTTGTGCCTGTGAATCAAAACGACATGTGTATCAACTCCAGCTTGTCTACACTTATGTGTGCAGATTATGAATACAGCATCTACAATTAGTTGCCTTCCCTAGGAAATTAATGATATATACATCAAAACAGTTACACTGTCTGGGTGATTATCTTTGTATATACACCCCTGTGTACTGTATATCACAGACCCATCACATTTTACTGTAGTAACTAGAGCTCTATGTGTTTGCACAAAAATAAGCTTGTAATTGTGCATGCTCAAATGTTCAACATCACAACATGCATATACATCTTGAGAAATAAGACAAATAACAAATATGGTATATAATTTTGTTAGCTACTGCTGACAATCTGTTTAGCACTTTATTGAATGAATTTGGAATTTCATCACTTCTTTAGGAGTAGTGACTAAACCATGAACTCTTCCCACATCCTTAGCTTCCCCAGCTGGTTTGATAGTAAACTGTTGTAGTAGAATTGTCAGGAACACACTGACTTCAACATATGAAAAATGATATCCAGGACACCTGCGAGGGCCTTGACCAAAAGGAGCAAATGCCATTGTATCTTTTCCTTGCAAATGAGGACACTGAGTGTGATCAAATCTGCATATGTATATACAGATAAACACATAATGAAGTCATCAGATAGCCACATAAAAACACAACTTCTATATACAACTTTAGAATTAATTTTATACCATTACCACCAATGTATTGACTTTCTAGCTGTGTGTACATTGTCTTGGCAGTGCATGACTATATCTGCAATATTTGGATTGCATGCAGTATAACTGACCTTCCCATCATTATTCACTCTATTGTTTGTGTACCATTTACCTAGCTATCTCCCATGTGTCACTTGTGAAATAACCTTGGAGGATACTTGGTTGTATAATATGTATAAGCCTAAAATATAATAGTAAACCATATTTTGTAATTCTTTACAAAAATGTGTTTAGAGGTTTTCTTTTGCAAAACCTGGTTACATGCATGCATCATAAATGAGCTGTCTATTATTTGCCAGCATCACTTATGAAGTATGTATAAATAACTCTATAAAGAGGTAATACACCTTACTTCTCAGCATGTTTCCAGACAGCTTCATTTTTCAAAGACACTCCCAGAGCAACCATAATTGGTGTACCGGCAGGTATGCAGTAACCTCTGGTAACAATATCATCATCAGAATAACGAGCTGCAAAGGTAACCAATGCTGTCAGACGAAGAATTTCGTTTAGAACTTGACGAAGCAGCCTACAGCAGAGATTAATTATGCACCACAAGCAAAGTACATGTGTACATGCAGTTTTTATTTACGTGTTTTGATCATAGACATATTGTTTCAGTTTATCTCCCCGATCAGCTCCTACTTGCTCTTTCATCTCCTTCACCAACTTGTGGTAGATATCTTCATTAAGCATAAGGTGATGAACTGTCCAGTACAGTAAATATCCTGAGGTGTGGAGACCTCCTATCATAAATGTGATTCCATCAGCAATGATCTGTAGTGGCAGAACAACATATGATTTGATTTCAACTATACCTGTGCAGAAAGCATTATTAAAGCTGATAGTTTTGTAGCACCATGGATGGATTTCATATACTACATACAGGTATATAAATGTTTTGTTAAAATATGATCTGACCAGTTTAATTAAGATTGTCAGTTACTAGGTGTGATTACAAAGCTGATCCAAATCACACATCAGGCAAACACCAACAGTGGATAGCTGCACTATCATTCTTTGACTCTCGGTATTACTCAAACTACTCAAGGTTGGTTTTAAGAGATGTCTTTTCTAGGTGGTGTGCTGAACTCGAATGGGGGTTTCTGGCCTTGTGAAGGACCTACATGGCTTGGCAAGTGTACTACTGGATGGCCTGATATGGTTGGCCAAACGTTTTTTCTGTTGATGTTGCTGCATATCAGCCACTAAGAAGCCAACACACCCCTACAATGTCGTATCTGGACTTCAATTGAGGTGTGTCTCTTGCCTCCATTTTGGCTGGCTATCCTTGGCAAGTTATACTGACTTGAAACCGTTTATCTCAAAACTTCTAATGTGTGATTTGGATTGTTTTTCCAAATCCAGTCTCATATACTCTGCCTAATATCTCAGTGTGTGGGTGGGTTAAAAGTACCATCTGTGTTACAAATCATTCAATGGAGGTGACATAGTAACTGTCTAATTGCTGTGTTACCACAGGAACTACCATGTAAAGCCACTGAAATATAAGATACTGTAGCCATGAATATTAGCTTATGCATCTTGATCACTAAGTCAGTTTAGACTATGCCACTATGACGTCAAAACTGCAACCCATGCATAAATTCCAGTTTAAATGTTGATAATCGACTATAATTATATGAAGCATGCACATGTTCAATTGACATGAATACCACAGTTGAATGCGTTAATATTGAAACAGACAATAGTCACCCTCTCTACCTGGTGCCATTATTGTTGGTAATGCTTTTCGTGGCACTCAAAGTGGGCTACATAGATTTAGCACATTTAAAAGTGTAGCCTGAATCTAATAGTAAACAATCATGCTTATTAATATAACTGAAATCCATATAAAATGTGCATGATTTTGATGATCAATAATAACAAACCTGTTCATCTGGAACACCAGATTGAAGTAAAGAATCAATAAACGGAACACTCTCTTGTTCTTCTCCACTTCGCCTTTTTCTAACTGCTTCTTGCATAACATCCCTGAATTGTTGTGAGTAGACTTTAAACAATTTTTCTCTTTCACTTCCTGGCTTAGGTGGACCAACATGTAGATTTTGCTCCATTTCACCCCAAATCTGCACATAAAATAAGCAAAATATACAATTTGCAGTCACAGATCTCAACACTGGCAAATGAAATATACACTAAGGCTGAGAATAATTGAAAAATTGAAATCTCCTATAACCCCAGTGTATACCTTCTGATATATGTTAGACATTTTCCGGACCTCCTCATCATCATTGAACATACTTCCATAACATGTCCTTGTAATTCCCTTAAGAGTCATAGTTAAAAATTCCTCCTTTATATCCACAATGTTATTATCATCAAGTTGGGACCAAGTATCAGCAGTTTCATTGGCTATCTATAAAGCAAAAACACAAGCACACATAGATGTATCTCAAGTGCACCATTTAATATATATACGTATACTGCGTACTGCATATCAAAATAATCAATTGTGTATCATGTAGATATCATGTAACCTTTACTATAGATAAATGTTTAGCTACACAATTGATAAAAAGATATAATCCTTTCAATTGTGATGTTGTATAAAATATATGGAACTATATGCTGTTCGCACTCTCTTTAAAAATAAGTGTGTATGAAACAAAATATAGTGATACCTCGATCTCTATAATGAACACTTAGCATTTTAGGCCTATACTTGCTAGTTTTCCTCTTTCAGAAGTAAAAAAAGGTTTGGAGTCAGATCTGTTGAGATAAAAATAGTTTATCCTTACTATAGGGAGTTTGCATTATAGAGGTTCCACTGTAATCATAATAGTTCACTCATTTATACACTATATCCAAGTACAGTTACCTTTATAAACATAGGTATATAACTTTCAAGAGACATTCCTTTTAATGATTTATACAACCATTTCCTTCTATCTTCCCATTCCTCTCCATTAGCATAGACTATACTGAGTGGTCCTGTTATTGGCTCAAACAGTGGAACTAATGCCTCTAAACATACAACATTATAATATTATACAGTATGTATTAGATATAAAGCTAAGTTCTAGCAGAAGCAGCTGTTACTTAATACAGTAGTAGGTTTATTTTTGGCAAAGTCATATTTTACATAATTGCACTATAACGTGTTAAAGTTTACTTTTACGTACACACTTCATTGCACCACATTTATACACTACAAATCATTAACAATTCAATGTACATACCTACACACTTCAAGTTTCAAATATCTCTATCCCTTGAGGAAGGCCAAGAAGTAAATTATACTGTTAAGTATTTCATGATAAATGAGTCATACACATACGTTCACATGCCTTCCCCCCACCCCCCCTCCAAAAAATCCATACAAAAGATCAGTATACTCTAATAGAGCAGTCAGTCAGTCAAATACTCTAATAGAACAGTCACTGCTACATACATGTAAGAATCCTCCACTGTAGAGTTATTGCAACTTGCATCCGCTGCACTAACCCAGGGACATATTTACACTTAGTTGTACAGTCTGCTAGGAATGTAAATGCATTTGGTCTTTTGTATGTCATTTAAACTCATTTTATACGACAACTTACTTTGGGCTCATAACTGGACTCGTGACTGTCACTGCATGATCCCTACAACTCTTGATCAATGCAGACTTAAAAAGGATGATTTTTAATACCCTACATCAAAATTTTCAGTCATGATACATATAAAATACCTTTAGCTTCTGTAGTTCTGTACTCCTGCTTTATATAGCTACCTACTATGTTGGTCATGGTGCACCTCCCTTTCCAAATCCTCTGGTTATTACAGCTAAAAAGCTAATGTATAGGTATTCTCACACAAGTCAATTTCAGTTAAAGCATATAATATACCTTGCATTTCTGTTTGGTTAATGACTAGACCAATCAAGTCACTTTTGGCCACAATTAATCACTGAGATTCTATCTTCTAGATGTTTTTAAAAGCCATTACAAGGCAATTTGTAAGGATAAGGGCAATGGGTGCACAATATATATAGCAAAGGGTAAATGACATAAAATGATGGGAGCTAGAATAAACAATGATAACTTATTAGAGTGTATTGACCGATATGCAGGCCTTCAAGGAACTACAATATGAAAAATGTGGATTAGTGAGTGACTTTTAACCTATATCCTTGTTAAGTCGTATAGCAACAACACAGACTAAATTGCATGCCACAGGCCACCTTACAAATATAGCATCCAATAACACAGTTGAAGTAGCATAACTATGTAGTGCAAATCCTCCTGTGGGCAGGAATTATATACCCTACCAAAACCTGCACCATGTCTCATGGGTCAAGGTTTAGGTACATGTATGTAGTCCTATCCAAGCCTAATTATTTGACACATATACAGTAGGTGCTTTCCCAGTTAACCAGTCAATAAGGATAAACTATAGTGCACACATGCATCTTTTAAAAAAACTTGTCTGGAGATTGTCTTGATCCCAATCCTCCACTAAGTTTCCTACCTGGCTACAGACATCCACTGAGCAACTAATACAAAACTTTGAGATTTAGAGCAACTAAGCAAACTCCCAGGAGATTGGATAGTAGCAGGTGCCGGGTCTCAAATATTTCAGATATGGCCTGTCGCCTTAATTGTAGCCGAAAGGTATAATGCGCATACAAGAGGTATGTACTTCCAAGTTTTGAGTAGATTCTGTCTGGCCTCCACCACATTGGCAGGTTTCCCATAGCCTCATCATGTGTGCTATAGCCCGCAAAGTGGATTTTGGCGGTATACATAACACAAACACTTTCACACTACTCTGTTATACCACTCACTTGGTCTGTTGGTCAACTTGATGGTATCCTTAAAAGTTTCAGGACTACAGATACTCACAACTCTTTGCTGACCCCACCAAAATGCAACAATAGGTTGGTGACCATTCTTGTGTAAGTGAAGCAGATATTCATGTAGACTACCATGTTTGTGTACTTCAACCATGTCACCTTTCCTATATGAAACAGAACAAGACTGCATTAAGTGTCTTCTCTTCTATAAAGTGCTATCTTATGTTTACTTGCTTTAAAACCAGCATATGTGACTGGGCCTGTGAAAATAGGGCATGTTAGCACATAAAATTTGCCTACTTTATTGACTTACAACTTATCATGTCACTATGCTATAACTATGCCATTTTCATCACATATTAAACATTTCCATAGCTATACAATACAAATTACAGAATTCCATTCCAGTACTGAGATATGACCTGTTATGTGATGGGGTGTAGTTTGTGTCCACATGTCCTATTTTTGCAGGCCCAATCACATTATAGTATAGCGATATGATATCTCTTTTCTATTTTCAGGAAAAAATACTGAACTGGTGGAATTAACCTGCACAGACAGCATGTATTGATTTATAAACAGAACTGTTATCAGCTATAATAAAGAAAAGTTATCAAAATTTATGAATTCATCTCATAATAAAAAAAATCTATGTATTTTTTATATATATATTTTTTGCATAGATGATGCAGCATGTACATGTATATATGCATAATTGTGTAAGAAGGTGTACATTTTAAGTAGTATAATATGCCACCAAAGTCATTGTATATCCTTGTGATGTCTACTGACAGACAGAAATTGGCTCGGCATAATCAACCACAGTTCAGTTCACTTACTATATATACTTGAAGTAGAACTACGTAGCTATCAACTTTATGGATTCTTCTGACATGTTGAGGTTTTCTCTGTGATCATCCATAAAACAGCAATTACCTTATTATTTATTAGTGTACTGCAATGATTAGTTATTTAATATAGGTAAGGTGTATATGAAACCTTTATTGAAGTACTGAGTTTGATAACTGCTAAACCTGAATGCAATACAATTATATATCATTGATATATAGTTACGATGCTTGGAGGGCATGGTGAAAACTGATACCTACTGAAACATTGCCTGGGTTACACCATTTATTGTATTCAGATCTATAATGAATGTCATTGCTTTACACATTTGTGTATTTAACTCAATCAAAGCCTAGCTAGACACACATAACAGATCAATCACGAACTCCTCAGACACAGTGAATGTTTTCAGCAGAAACAAATCTCTATGTAGTATGCTCTCCTGGAAAATTGGAAGTCCTAGATGTGTACCAATAATCAGATTATCAGCTCTGTTGACCTTGTTTTTGCATACTAGTATTGGATCGGTAACATGTGTAAGCAAGCAGCAGATATATACACAAACATACAGTGGAACATCTCTTAACAAACTCCCCGAATTAAGGATACAATAGAAAAAACCTCCATAATAAGGACAAAAATTTTGGTCCCTGGTCAATACATTTTTTACCTCTGAAAGAGGAAAACCTCTATCTTATAGCAAAAAGTGGCCAAAAATTCTGGGTCCCAAAATGTCCATAATAGAGAGGTTCCACTGTATATTTAACATGAGCACTTGTGCTCTAGTAATGCTTGTGTAAGGTCAACCATTGATTAAAGTCCCACACTGTCACTTAATAACTGAATTTATAGAATACAAATTTCTAGGGAAAGGTTGACTATGCTTACTATATTGGGTTAGCTTTGTTCATTTATTGGCTAGATAATGTCAGTTATCAGAATATTGGCTAAAAGTCATATCAGTGCACCTCTAATTCATTATGTTTTAAGTAAACAGCTCTATGTCTATGAACTTTCCAAAAGCCATGATCACTGATACAAATTGATCACATGAGGTGTGGTGAAAATGGTACCAAATGGCAACTACAATATATACTGGGGGAAAATCATGCTGTCATGATTAACTAACATAAGCACATTGTATCATCCGTATTCCATAAGTCTTTGTAGATTTTTAATAATTATTTTCTCTCATTCTCTGCATGGGTGAGATATAGCTATGTCACTTGTCCATTAGCTCATGACATACTGTATGTAAAGAAATCGTTTGCAAAGTACAAGACTGTTGATTTTGCAGAGTACATAGCCATATAAAGAGCAATGCAAATGTGCATTCTACACTCAACATACATTGTATACATGTACTGTTGTGGTTCAATGCAATGCATTCAGACAGGACTCTCAAAATGTGATTATAATATAACTTGGCTCTAACATTATATGATCTATACAACAACAGCCAAGCTGTGAAAAAAGGTGTGATCCCCAAAAAGCCTGGGTGAACAAAGATGTGAAATCAAAGGTGATGGCCAAGAAATGGCTGTGATGGTAGGGTAATGGCAAAAAGTTTAATAATGACAATTCAAGTGAATTTGTGTTGTCTCCTCCAAGTTTCTGCTGAACTCTCCACACGTAACTTTTTTGTAATCGATCTCTCCACAGGGTGATTTGTTTGTAGCTGAACTCTCTACAGGGTGACTTGTTTGTGGCTGCAGAGTGAATTCTTTGTAGCGGAATTCTCTACAGGGTAACCTTTTTGTAGCTGAATTCTCTACAGGGTGAGTTGTTTGTAGCTGAACACTCTACCAGGAGACTTGTTTGTAGTGGAGCTCTCTACAGGGCAACCCTTTTTGTAGCTGAACTCCCTGCAAATTGACTTGTTCATTATTAATACTAAACTCTCCACAGGGTGATTTGTTTATAGCTGAACCCTGACTTTTTTTTGTAGCTGATCTCTCCACAGGGTGACTCTACAGGGTGACTTGAACTCTCCACAGGTGAATTGTTTGTAGCTGAACTTTCTACAGGATGACTTTTTTGTGGCTCAGCCTTCCACAAGGTGATTTGCTTGTAGCTGAAATCTCTACAGGGTGACTTGTTTGCAGCTGAACTCTATCAAGGGTGACTTTTTAGCTGATGACTTGTTTGTGGCTGAACTCTCCACAGGGTGACTTGTTTGTACCTGCTCTCTACACAGGGTGATCGGTTTGTAGCTGAACCTACTACAGAGTGTCTTGTTTGTGGCTGAATACTTCACAGGGTGACTTGTTTGTAGCTGAGCCCTTTATGGGGTTGTGGCTGAAGGGTGATTTGCTTGTATAGCTGAACTCTCCACAGGGTGACTTTTTGTAGCTGATCTCTCCACAGGATGATTTGGTTGTAACTGAACTCTCTACAGGGTGACTTGTTTGTGACTGAACCTTCTACAGAGTGATTGTTTGTAGCTGAAATCTCTACAGGGTGACTTGTTTGCTTGTTTGTACCTGCTTTCTCCACAAGGTGATTTGTTTGCAGTTAAACTCTCCACAGAGTAAATTGTTTGTAGCTGAAATCTCTACAATGTGACTTGTTTGTTATTGAAGCAGGGTGATTTGTTTTGTAGCTGAACTCTCTACAGAGTTATTTGTTTGTGGCTGAGCCTTCCACAGAGTGATTGTTTGTAGCTGAAATCTCTACAAGGTGACTTGTTTGCAGTTGAACTCTTTCTAGGGTGACTTTTTTAGCTGAACTCTACAGATGACTTGTTTGTGGCTGAACACTTCACTGTACCACCAGTGCTAGATGCCAATTCTTGTTATTTTTGCCATATTTAAATGTTACAAATGCAAATTACTATAATTATATCAATATCTAACTCATACTCTAACCTAATGTTTTTAAACGTTGTCCTAATCCTATACTCACGCTCTTCTTCCTAACCCTAGGGGCATTGTTCCTAATTCTAGGGGCAGTTTTCCTAATCCCATGGGAAGGGCAGCTTTCCTAATCCTAGGAGTGCTGCTTCTAATACTAGGGGTGCTGTTCCTAATCCTAAGAACACAGCTCCTAATTGAAAGAATGAAATTATGCAAAATTACAATAAAAAGAAATGGTAACATACTGTAACAAAGGCTAGCAGGTCCCATCATCCTTGCAAATTTTACTATGTCCAAACCTCTTGTGATACTTACAAATTCTCCTAATTCTTCCCCAGGATAATACCTACTCTTCAAATCAGTAACAACTTTAACAACCTGTCCCTTGCAGATTTTAAACATGCATTAACTAATAATTAATTTAATAGTTTTGCATTAAAGTCTGTTCGTGTTCACCTTAGCCCTTGTTTATTGTTATTAACTCTTGTTACATGTGCCAGCTGCCCAAACATTTAGTAGGAACAAGTGAGTTATGAGGCTTTAAACTTATCTCATACATTTAGTATGGACGATTCAAGCACACAAACATGTTTACAACATGAAAACATGTTTGTTCCAGTACAAAACCATTGGGAGTGAACACATGTTCACCTCTTTGATATTAATATATTTGGCGGGAGCTCAGGCGAATGCATACTAACTATATAACCTTTAGGGACTTTGCTAATTAATAAAAATGAAATAAAGAAGATGAAGAAGAAACTAAGATAAAATTTGAAGGTGCATATCTCAGTGATGGCTTGGCAGATTCAGCTCAAATTTGACATGGTGGTGCCTCATCCTGAGGGAGTTTCCACAGAAAAAATTGTTAATTTCCGTTGAGGCACTATTAAGCTATGGATGCATGAAAATGACGTTTTTTTGCCAGGTTCCTGTAAAGCACACCCTTGTCTGTCATGCACAACACACTATATCATGTGTGTTAATTGGTTTGACCATGCTATATTGTTTGGCTGAAGTAAATCAACCTAAATAAGTCCATAGATTAATTGTACATGATTTAATTACAGGTATGCAGACATAAAAGTGATAGCTATTGCCTGTGGTAAAAATATGTGGGTCTAGCAAACTTTACTACTGTCCTATAGCTTGCTACCTACTTTATCACATATAATCATGGGTGTAACTAATCACTGGACTGGACTACTGGTCTGGAACACTGGACTGGACTACTGGACTGACATATTTTTGGTTTTTACACATGGTAAGGTTGGTTTTATTGAGTTGTGCTAGCTAAGTGTATTTAGTGATCCTGCAGCCTGCTACTACTATAAATATAGAGCAGTGACATAAGCAAAAACTTTAGGATTTCACTACTTCTGATCATGCTTTACGGCACTTGTACACTTCTTACTGCTGTGCTACAGGGAATGTTATAGTGATGGTTATCCAAAAATTAACTTACCATGATATCCTTGAATGAAGCAAAGTGATGGCAAACCATTTGAGACATATGTAAGCTATTAATCCTAGACCAATCTATTGTAGCTATTATGATGACTGCTATCATGATAGTTCTTACATGTGCACTGCTAGCTTGCCTACACATATATGCGACCAAAAATAATTATTAATTTATTAGAGCTTGCCGCTATCTCCAAGACTTTATCGTTGCTCCTTCGCTAGTACATTCCCTGCAGCATATTGATTGATTGATTGATTGATTGATTGATTGATTGATT
Source organism: Dysidea avara (assembly GCF_963678975.1). Classification (NCBI taxonomy): domain Eukaryota; kingdom Metazoa; phylum Porifera; class Demospongiae; order Dictyoceratida; family Dysideidae; genus Dysidea; species Dysidea avara. Next base: position 14,186,140 of record NC_089284.1, on the reverse strand, counting down.
GATTGATTGATTGATTGATTGATTGATTGATTGATTGATAAGAGTATATTTACTGTAGAGCATAGTAAATAGTAGTAAGATCACTAGAAGTCAGTGTTTGCTTACTCCGACTATTCCTTACATTCATCATTTTAGAGGCTGCAAGCTTTCTAAAGACCCTTAGCTAACAGGACTCAATAAAACAAACCTTAGAATGTGTAAAACCAAAAAAATATGCCGGTCCAGTAGTCCAGTCCAGTGTTCCAGTCCAGTAGTCAAGTCCAGTAATTAGTTACACCCTATAACCATCCATATCTGGTGTTACTATTCATTCAGTGGACTGGAACACTGGACTGGCATATTTTTTTTGTTTTGCACATTATATGGTTGGATTTATTGAGTCGCTGCTGTTTGGTAGCCTGCAGCTCACTGTTAAACACTGAATACAGGCAGTGAAATGTATGTCTTTTAATAATTTTGCTACTGTTCAGTTATGGGCTCGATACAGCACTTACTCCTTACCCTGTATTGCTGCTACTCATTATGTGACAGTGATAGTTAATCAGCTCCAGTTAACGAAGAGCAGAGTTCAACGAGCGAGCTGTGTAGTCTTTCGTGGCCAGACATCTGTTTCAACACAGGAGCTTAATGATTAGAAATTATAAGCACCAGTGCTGAAAAGCTAAGCCCTATAGATGCCACAAAAGATTACACAGTTTGCTCGTTAAGCTTGCTCTAAGGATATCATCGCCAACTGGAAAGATGATCGCTGATTAACTATCGCTGTCACATAGCAGTATTAAAGAGTAAGCTAGGCCGGAGTAAGTGCTGTATCGAGCCCCATACTGTATAACAGCATAACTGAACAGTAGCAAAATTATTAAAAGACAGTTTTTGTACATTTCACTGCCCTTATTCAGTGTTCAATAGTGGGCTGCAAGCTACCAAACACCAATAACTGGTGAAACTCAATAAATCCAACCATATAATGTGCAAAAACAAGAAATATGCCAGTCCAGTCCAGTGTTCCAGTCCAGCAGTCCAGTCCAGTGTTCCAGTCCAGCAGTCCAGTCCACTGAATATTAATGCCCCATTCCTACCATATTACTGGTACTACCTAGCTACTGCCAGACTGCATTAATAACTAATGGTAGCCATTCATTTTATTCAAATAATCAACTCACTCTGGATCTGCTGGCTTCCGATTCCACCCTGGGATCACTTTAGTGTTTTTGTCATTGTTGCTTGTCTCTCTTTCCTACATTTGATATAAACATGTAGACTATATACACTGCCCGCACAAATAACAAAATAACAATATTGCCAAGTGTATAGTATAGGTCAGTACAGTAGCTACTAAGCACTGCAAAATGTAGCTAGCTAGCTAGCAATAACTTACCGACGAAGGCCTAGGGCTGGACGGCTTAATGATGAGATAAAGAACAATAAATACAGTGAGTCCTAACACTGCAGAGAAAATGAGTAACTCAAGCATGATCGAAGCTCGCACAAGTTCGAAGTGTTCGACAGTATGATATTGACTATCAATCTTGTTATGTACAGACTTGCTCAACCACAAAATTACATACGCTATTGTCTATTGTCCACTGCTTCTACGCTATTGTCCAAAACACGCTATTGTCCACTGCTTCTACGCTATTGTCTAAAACACTTAGACACTCACAATAGGCATCTTCGAGGATTTAAAAACCATCGGTGACGTCAATAATTACCGAGGCGCAGCCGAGGTAATTATTGACGTCACCTCAGGTTTTTAAATCCTCGAAGACACCTATTGTGAGTGTCTAACTATTACTTAGACAATGGTATGCAGTGTTTCGTTTGATGTGTGGAGGTCTCTTATTTGCGAAGAAACCTGGTATCGGGTGTCTTACTGGTAAGACACCCGACAGTTGTTTACAACCACAATGTGGCCTACAGTAATGCAATTAGCTTTTTGTGGACAATTAGTGTTTCGTACATCAGTAAACACCAAGTGATTGTGAGCAGATTATTACAAAGAAATTACACTCAGGTACGCTGTTATTGTGGGTAGCTCAGTGGATTTATAGACCATCGTGGTACAAGCCATTAATTCAGTTTGTGGCCTTCGCCATATTAAAGCACGCTCTGTAGACCAAGACAGCCATGTTGGCACTGGCTATTCCCATTTGCTGCCATTCACACGTATCCATAATGCCTCAAACATACTTTTTATCGACTTTACAAACCTTCAGTTAGTCGCGCTTCATGGCTTGCGCGACCTCACATCTTTTGCTCGCTGAAATACCCTAGGTGTTTACAATGGGAACTCTATACTAACTCACTGCTACTACGCCATTGTCTAAAACACTTAGACACTCACAATAGGCGTCTTCGAGGATTTAAAAACCTGAGGTGACGTCAATAATTACCTAGGCTGCGCCTCGGTAATTATTGACGTGACCTCAGGTTGCGCCTAGGTAATTATTGGCGTCACCTCAGGTTTTTAAATCCTCGAAGACACCTATTGCGAGTGTCTAACTATTACTTAAAGTGCACCAGCTACTATTTTCAGAAGACTCTGTTAAGAATAGTAACAGCAGTGCTTGTACCTATATGTGCATTTGTATGGCTTCTGATTTCAGCACTTTGTCTTGCACTTTGTAGAACAGACAATAGTTACAGAGACAATGCTTTTTGCATTAAATGATATAGTTTGATTGATTGTTGTAACTGGCAATTAACCTTTGTTGCTAGCGTCTGCGATTAGCGAGGTGTTGTACTGTAGTGTTTACCATGTTTGAGATTTATGTAGTGTTCGGTTTACGTAGTAGAGGGGTGTCCGCTATTGAGGGGGCATTAATACACACAGGTATTGGAAGTTGCATTCGGGAATTTATTAATTGTCCGTGTACCCCAGGGCAGTGCTCTGGGGCTTCTCTTGCTTTTGGTTTACATGAATGATCTTCCATTTCAGATCACTAATGGTTCAGTATGCAGATGATACCACTCTTATGTGTAGTGGTTTTACAGTTGACGAGGTTGCTGCCACATTAAATACTCAATTGTCTTTATATTCAAGAGCTAAACTAAATTTGAAGAAGTCTACAGTTATGTGGTTCTCTGTAAAAGCCTCTAAAAGGCGCCAATATATATCCCTCTATTGTTGTGGGAGATTCATTGTTGTGGGAGATTCTCCTCTTTATGTTGTTGATGGATGGAAGTACTTGAGACTAATTTTTGATAAAATGGCATACTGTCACCATTAAGCATAGACATGTTATGAATTCTGCTGTTTTGAAAATGCTAATAAACTGTTTCACACCTCCTCTATGCTCTCACAGTGTGGAGACCACAGTTGAACATATAATCGCAGTCTCATGCTCAATAGAGTAGTACGTATTACTGTTTCTCTCCATAAATATGACGTTCCAAGTTATTTTAACCATCTTGGATTGCTACCCTTACAGGAACTTATTCAGTTTTGCTGTCTATATTCTATGTTTGCTCAGTACCGTCAGCACTGACTGCTGTATCCCACCAATTGTATTTGGACTCCAACATGTATACAATACTAGAAGACCTGCGAGTGTTCCACTTTGTCATCTTTCATTTACTCAATGATTTTTTTTGTTATAAATCTATTCAAATGTGGAATTCTTTGTCCTTGGAAGTAAGGGAAGCATCATATAGTGACTTTGTCTCCTACATTTTATTGCATATTTATTGTATATGTTATCGTGTATGTTGCTGTAGTTGTTATTGTAGTATGGCTATGCATTGTGGATTGTAATGTGTGTGTGTTTATACCTCTTGCAGGGAAGAACGGCTATTGCTGACTGTCTGGAGTTTAAGTCATCAATCATTTCAGCCACTGATATCCTGACACAGTTGAGTGTTGAGCACAAGTGCTGGGCAAAGCAATTCTGAGGTAGGTACCACACAGTGTATCATGCTAGTAATGTCACATGTTTGTGTTGCAGTCAGCTCATCGTTTATAACACTTGGTAAATTCCAAGGTTTGCTGACATACACCAACTACTGAATGTGGGCCCAAAGCAGGACTTCTTTAAGACCATCTAACGCATTCAGGTAATAAAGGGATGTCAATTTCTCATGCTTTTAGTTATGGTGGCTTATGTATCTGCAGCATCATCATAGAACATGGGTTATCTGCCGCTTGTCAGACTCTGCTCTTCCGGGACGTTCACAGCTACCTACATCCCAAAGAGGAAAGCAAACTTGAACAAGTACGAATACTGTATAGTACCTGTATTTGTTTATATCTAATCTTAAGTACGTATGTTAAATACTTGCTTATACTTAGATACTTATTTTTTTTGTGACTAGATTCAAGGTGCAGGATGACAGAGAGTCAGTTTTGGAAACATCTGTAACGTTTGCTAAATTCCCAAAGGTAATAATGTGGTCTGTTTACTAAGCTCATATTTACTTTCACCAGACAACTCTCTGCAAAAGGGGAACATACTTGTTGTATGACTCATAGCAGGCGTCTATACAGTCTGGACGTTGTGATGTGAAAAAACTACAAATGAATAATTGATGTTATATCTCTGTATATTTAGTGCTGTACAGCTTTTTTTACTTGCATGAAGTCATGAATTATTTTTGATGTACGACTTGAAGCTATATGGTATGTACTTGTGCATGCATTAGATAATCAAGTGTTGACACAAATGCATGCACTTAAAAGAATGAATCTCACCATACGCTTACAGAGAACATTCTTTACCACCTATGTGGAAAGTGTGGTCTGATGGTCACTATGGTAACCTTTTGCTTTCCTTTCCACTTCTGTTTGAAGTGAACTGTATCACTGAAAACAATTGGCAATTGTAAAGCTGACACTATACTTGACAAGTTTCTGAGCCATGCATACTTAACCAAAGTCAAGAAATTCGTCCTCAGCAGTTAAGGAATAGTGGCAGGGTATCAAAATTACAGTGAATACACAATTGCAAGCTTCTTGCAAGAAAACCAACATTATTTATATTGTGTTCATAGAGTATTAATTGCCATCATTGGCCACTCATCAAATTTTGAGGTTAATGATGTCCATGAAACTACTGTGTTCTCTGCTAGATCTGATTATCTCAAGTCATGCAAGCAACGCCATGTTGCAAGTGTCCTTCAACAATTTGATTCTTTTCATCAACGATCTATTCAACATGCTCATGATAACACTATGTTAGTTTGGCTTTCTGTTGTACCTGTTGAGCAGAATCATTTTGGCTTAACTGCTCAAGAATTTTGTGATGCCTTAGCAGTGAGATACCGAAAACCTCTGTTGGGCCTTCCCTCCAGTTATGATGGTTGTGGCTCTCCTTCAACTTAGGACCACCTCCTTACTTGTAAAAAGGGCGGCTTAATTGATAAGTGCCACGATGAGGTTCGTGACTGTATTGGAGATTTATCTTCAGAGGTTATTAAGGAACATATTGTAAAGGAATTTTAGGAATCTACAAGTGATGAAAGTCAGAGTGCCCTTGTTGCTGATCTTGGTGTATGTGGCAAAGTCAGCCCGAGTCATTGTTTGAAATATTATTATGTGTTATTGACACTGACGCCCGTTCTTATTTGTCTCATTCCCTGCAATCCGTACTGGTGTCTGCAGAAAATAGGAAGTATTCTTTGGCTTGTGGTGATCATAGGGTAAGCTTTACTCCACTTTGTTTTTCTGGGATGGTCTCTGTGGCCCAGAGACAAGAAGTCATCTGAAACACCTGGCTTATTGCCTTTCTTTAAAGTGGGAGCAATCTTCAGCACTAGTTATGGGGTGGATCTGGCTTTTGCCAACTTACATGCCAGTGGAATGTGCATCCATGGATCTCGTACCAAGTGGAGGTCCATTGGACTATAGATGGTGTTGCCATCACTTTGAATTAATTAATAGATGTGTTTGTATTTTAGTATTAATTACCTAATTTGCAATCCTAATTCTGGTCAGTTTCCATTCTATGACAACTGCATTGTCTTCTTATCACAAACATGGTTAGCTACTGTAAGTATACATGTACATCGTGTCCTCTTAAATAATGGATTATTTGTGGATGCATGATGATAATGCATCTTACATACAGGTTTGCTTGTAATATGGTTAACGACCCTACCCTCTTCCCTATAGCTACTTGAGTAGTGGAAAGCCAATGACTTTGTAGCATTAGCTATAAAGTCAAAAGGAAAGGAAAGGTTAGTGGAAAGCTTATGTGGAGAAACAATGACTTTTTAGCATTAGCTATAAGACAGTGAATTGTGTACTGCTGTGTTGTCAGAAATTGAAATGTGCCTCACTGTACACACTAATTATATAAACCACAATATTGTAGCCTTTCTTGGGAGAACACAATTCCACTGTAGATCTAAATCTCCTAATGTTGAAGATGGCCATAGTGCCCAGCTTTAGAGAGCTTTGGGGGTCAAGATAAGATTGATCTAAAACTGGTTGAATTAATAAGCCTTTGGTCACTCCTTATACCTCCTCAAGTTGGTTCGGTTGCAATTGGACACCTCAAATTGGGTAGGTCACATGAGTAAGTGCCTAACAAAACTGTAGGGGAGGGGGTGTGCTACTCCACTTCATGAACAATCGCATGACATCTTGCATCATGATCGTGAACGTCCTAATTATGCACTACCGACTCAGAGGTGTTAATCCTGTGGATCTCATATACGCACAAGAACCAATGTTTATGTCCTGACTTCTGGAGGAAAAGTATTAGTTAAAATAAATTATCGTGATATCATGCATGAGCTGGTCCTCTTTCAGGTATACAGTAGCTAGTAGCTATAGACTCCTGCTCTAGATCAAGTGGCTACATGGCCATTATACTCACTCCCATCATATCTCTGCATGAATAGGCACCAGCCTATTATGCTTTTAATTTCACCTATTATGCTATGCTGCAGTGCTCAAAAATGTAACCCATTATGCTCAAAATTATGCGCTTCAACCTCCATGTTTAACTAATAATTTTATGCTTTTATGCAGTATATGGATGACCTGAAAGCAATTGTTTAAAATTAACCATAATTTATTTGGCAGATAAATGGCTCTAAGTCAAATGTTTATGTACCTGACTGCTTTGCTAGAATTGCTCATTAGGCTACATCCATAATATACTCACCTTTTTAGTATGTAGGAAAGTAGTGGTATGGCTACACAAGAGTTTACAGATAGAATAGTTATGTTGATCTATTCCATGATGTGAATTTTTGGTTCATTTTTCACTGGTAACAGTTTACTGTATGGCAAAATCTACCCATTATGTTAGCATTATGCTTGATGCTTCAAAGCACCTATTATGCTAAAAGTTATGCTAGCATAATAGGCCGGTGCCTATGAAGCAGTGTATCTACTCTCAACAAGTGTCATGCTGTTTGTGTCATGATGGGTAGGACTGCGACTACCCCAGCCTCAGCTAAACTAGTATGTACGCATTGGATGCAATTGTATGATCTTGAAATTTGGTTCATTTGTAGTAGCTACTGCTTGACCTGCTAAAAATATTTCAAAATCTTTTCGTTCAAATGTCTGTTTACGACCAATCAAAATTTTCACCATACATTTCCTATGTGGAGACCATAAAAGTCTGGTATTCATTACAGTCCTTTCCCTAACTTATATAATATATACTAGTTGAGCTATATGTATGTTCAGTGTTGGGAAAGTTACTTTGTAAAAGTAACTCTTTACATAATACTTGCAACTGAACTATTTAGTTACAATTACATATTACCCATAAAATAAAGCAACTATAATAATACTGCATATTATATTACTGTGTGTCCACAGCCTTAAGCTGTCACGTGTGAAACTACCACCTTATCACGTGACATGATTGCGTTGTTGGACAATGTGCAAATCTTGGTTATAAGTAAGAAGCTGGTGAGTAAGCTTCATTCAGTAGGCCTCGTTACTTTGTTGTGCTAGACGTTACTCAGAGGATAACTAACAAAATTCGTAAGTTCGTTACGAGCGTATTTCGTTATATTACTTTGTTACTTATATCAGTTACGTAACGCGTTACATTACGTAACGCGTTACCGGCTCCCAACACTGTGTATGTTGATTTTTCTAGCTTTGCTGTTATATACCACCAATCGACTAAATGAAATGTTAAGAAAAAATCCACTTTTAGTTTGGAGCTGTTTTTCAGGATTCAGCTCAACTTGTCGTGCTTTAGCTAACAAGCGCTTTATCTAAAACTGACTCAGTCCTCCCAGTTCAGCAGATTTACGGGCTCCCATTCATTGAGTTCTCAGCTGAATGTTACTGGCTTGATTCTTGATCAGCTAGCTTACTGTATGCAATATGTACCATAGAAATAAGTGCTTACGATGTGAGTTCCTTGTGATGCAAAGGTTAGTTGTTGTGTTTATCGCGCAGGGATCGGGTAAAGGCACGAGTTCGATTCCCGGCTGAGACCCGATTTTTTTTTCATCCTGCTTTTACCAACATTACGGTTTAAATAGCTCTTAAATTTGCTTGGTTTCTGAGCGTGTAACTAGTGTCAAGTGTCGAGGTAAGCTGGCTGTGAAAGCAGTCAGTGTGGTGCTGGCAAGGGTTCAAACCCAGGGCTAGGAACGGCCAGTCTCCTCCCTTAACTCCTCAAAAAGTACACAAGACAATGAACTAGTGAAGTTTCGTTATAATTCCTCTCATTATTGAAGGTCTTTGAAGCAGCTATGGAGAGAGACTCCTGCACGCTCTTTTTAGCTTTTTCACACTGGTGAGTATGAGTTTTTAGAACCAACAGAACGGATGAGCTGGTCTTGTTCTTGCTAAGCCTTTCTTGCTAAGCTGTTCTTGCTAAGCTACCACAATGTAAACTATTGTTTATTTTAGACTGTGACTAAACTGATTGCCCAGTGAAGCTGCAGAAGCTATTTTATTATTTATGTGATTATTATGATAGGCCATTTATCGTATACATAACTGTTTAATTTATCATGCATGCAATGGCAATAAAATCTTTAGCCATTTTTAATCATCTAACCTGCAGCATGCAGGATGTTTTGTTCTGTTTTCACAAGCACAGACAAAGTTCCACAGTTTGAACATGGTAGAATAAAATTCAGGCCGTTCATGTGTCAACTACACTGTAGCCTGGTGTTGAAAGGAAGTTATGCATCAAAAATAATGTTGTCTCAAAAATTATGTCTAGCTACCATTGTTTCCGTTTGTGGCTGAAGCAAAGAATTAACCACTATATTGTTGACCCACGGCCAAACATGATGTAAACTATAGTCTTGTAAGCATTCCACAAAGTGCACTCAAGTTTTTTGCTGATTGACAGTGCAGCAATCATTATAATCATGCACATATGGTCTATCTATAGCTGCACAAAAATGTCACAATGGTTTCTGGTATATCTAGTACCTCCTCGAGGAGTGCACATGAGAATTACAGTGTCCAGCTGCAGGCTTCCATGGCCACCTACTGTTTTGTGGTGACTTATTTGTACAGTGTTACCTCTTAATATGCTCTCTCCAACCCTTGATGAACCATAAGGCAACATGCATATGCAGTCTTGCAGGTTTTAGTTCATGAACGTACAACTCCAACAGCAATGTTTTATAATACTGACTTTATGCTGACCTTTCTGGTTTTTCCTGTTCCTCTTCTGTAATTAGTTAATCTACTAACAGTAATGAATCTTTGGTTGTAAGAGCTTTCATAAAATTAAACTGGCATGAGCTTCCAAAAATGTAAATCAGGTTTTTTTGATTATAACTTCATGATCAGATGTACAGCACATCATTATTATGCTAATTCTGTTTTTTGTACATGATTACTCTCATGTCTTCATATATATGCACAGGTTACCATGGCAACAATCACAGTTATGTTGCCATTTGTATATTAATTTTATGGTTTAGCTTGTCAATGTGAAATTCAAGGTTGGTGGGCGGTCTCCTGCCGAGATCAATTCCTGACCACGACTTTTAATACACACTAACTGAAGTGTATTTGTGATGTTAATAGTGGTAAATGACATAATTAGATCACCAAGAAGCTTTATGAAATGCAAAATTAAGAGTGTGGGCATGTCTTGTGGTCAAACTGCAACCCTTGATTTTCAAAAACTCCACTTCATAATCGTATACTTGTTGGCTGTCTCAAAACATGTAACTGAAATAATATTATTACTTGTGCATTTGAAAGATAAAAAGTTGAGAATCATTTTGTAAATTTAAATTACTGAATTTCACAGATTTTTAATTTGGAATTACTGAGAAAATTGATATAAATTTTGTTTTGACAGATGAAACTTACATGGGTACCTTATTTCAAAATTTGAAGTGTCATAAAGAAAAATCTTTAAACTAGCTATAGCTAGCTATAGATTGTCATGAGAAAACACTATCAGTGATGCTGGTCAAAAAACCAATGTCCCTAGCAATCATTCATATTATAATAATAAGTACTGAAGGTTATGTCAACCCATCAATGAGGTTTCGATAGTCACGAAATGATAGTCAGTAGGTCAAGTCAACGGCTCAATAGTCTCATGATGATAGTCAGTAGGTCAAGTCAACCAGTCAGTGAGGGCTCGATAATCACAGGATGATAGTCACTAGATTATACTAGTCATTGAGGGTTAAATAGTCATGTGATGATAGTCAGTAGGCCACGTCTACCAGTCAATGAGGGTGCAATGGCCATATGATCATATGGTTAGTAGGTCAAGTCATACTGTCAATGAGGGTTTAATAGTCATGTCATAATAGTCACTAGGTGATGTCAACCAGTCAATTATGGGTTCAATTATAGAGTAAGTCTAGTCAACCAATCAATGAGGGCTCAATAGCCATGTGATGATAGTCAGTAGGTCAAGTCATATTGTCAATGAGGGTTCAATAGTCATGCCATGCATAGTCAGTAGGTCAAGTCATAGTCAATGAGGGTTTAATAGTCATGTCATAATAGTCACTAGGTGATGTCAACCAGTCAATTATGGGTTCAATTATAGAGTAAGTCTAGTCAACCAATCAATGAGGGCTCAATAGCCATGTGATGATAGTCAGTAGGTCAAGTCATATTGTCAATGAGGGTTCAATAGTCATGTCATGCATAGTCAGTAGGTCAAGCCACAGTCAATGAGGGTGTTTGTGAAAAATGGCTTGTCCTGTGCGGTGTGTCGAAGAAAACACTGCTTGAACTGCAGGCCATTCATATTGCCATCTCCTGCTAATATAAAAGTTTTATAATTCTAGCGCTTCCCCCTCCAATTAAATTGATCATGTCAAGAGTACATTTTTTTGTATTATGAACTCTTGATCACGTGCACTGTTATCAGAACTGTCACAGTTAATATCTAATTAGTAACCACATCAAACAGGCCAGACAATATGCAGATCATGACCTCATTATGGCATCTATGTCAAGTAGGCCCCTAACATATGTATGTACAGTACTACTAGGGCCTAGGGGTGGGCATATTTTAAAAAACTGTATCACTAAAGTAATGTACCACGTACTGTATGGTTTTCAAAAAGTATTATAGCACAACTTCTTAGCAACACTGGAGCAAAGAGCCTACCATGGGAGGTACCTCTTTCTAAATTGAAGGGCCAGACACCACCTGAGAATCGTGTTCAAGATTCTGAATCTTACTTAAGCACTGAGCTGGCTTCCAAGCTAATTGGAATACTAGCAAGGCTTGCGTAAACATTCACACAGCGCACAAGTAACTAAATTTATTACAGCACAGCACATGAGATAATATACAGCATAATTTACAAGAAATAATATGGACTTGTAGAACATCTGTTGAGATCCCAGATTCCGTTCTTGCCCAAAGTCCAGATACCATTGTGGGATTCAAAGTGACTTGTGTTGTATCTCAGTCCCTGGTATTAGGTGAAGGTCCAGGTGCCTACACCTCCACCCGTGGAACACGGTACATCCTCATATGGGTTACTATAGTCCTGCCCCAGGAGGGTTTGTCTGCACTGATCACATAGCACCTCAATAGTGTACAGCTTATGTCTCAGTGTTGGTTCGCTGGGTAGGTGTGATCATGCTAATACAGTAGCCAACGAGTTTGCTCTGTCTTGTGCACATATTTTAGTCAAATATTTGTATGTTATTTTGATACTTCTTTTTATCAGTACTATTGACTCTGCATGTGCTATATGCATGATGTCTGTATATGGTGATCATTTTTTATGTTTAATTTTCATAGCAACCCCTGAAGTATTTATTGTCTACTGTAAAGAAGATGGTGATAATGTATTGGTTTTGTCAGATTTTTTCAGTAGAAATGGCTAACACCTCCAATTTGTTTTTCCTACTTGAAGTGAAAGCACTGTATGGTCTACAATGAGGCTGTTTTGTACAGATTTAACACAATATTTATAATAATATTCTGTGGTATGACATTGATCAATACCGCCCATCCCTACATACTATTTATTAGACAACATAATAAACCAGCAGCTAAGCTTCACTGAATGAATAATTATTGTGAAGATGTGGTCAGAAATACAAATGAAATGTAAAATTAACTTTAAACGTAAACCTATATATAAAAGTTATTCTCCTGTAATTCTTGCTGGTTGCAGCAATGTAGAATCCAGGAAGACAGCCTTTCCCACTAAAAACATCACATGTATTATTCTGGATGCAGGGAAAGTATATGTACTTACATTAGTAATCAAGAGTAAGAGGCACGTGTAGTGTCATCCCATCCAACACTTTATGATAATTCCATCCTGAGGGATCACATAAACAATGAAAATATCTACCGTAGGAGCTATGTAATACTACTGCACGTACCTTCAGATTTCAGGTGCCCTAACAGACTCCTGCAGTGGCTGGACAAGTTCATGTTGTGCTGGTTCTAAAAAAATAAAATATCATAAAACATCTTTGGAAGGGTTTGGGTAGCCATGCAGCAGTGTTAGGAGTACCGCTTTACATAAGTGACGTGTTACGTAATGATATAAGCAAGTACACGAAAAATGAGGAGTTTTCAACAAGAGTAGGGACCATAACTCATCAATAAAAAAAGTACTGAAACAAGTTTGAGTAGTCTATGATATTAGATCACAGTAAAACAATAAGAAGTGTTATATCCCTACTGTGCTCGATACCATTATGGAAATGCACAGTAGGGGTATAACACTTCCTATTCTTTTACTGTGATTTAGTATCATGGACTACTCCAACTTGTTTCTGCGCTTTTTAACAAGGCGTGTGCCCACTTTGGCCGGCTGTGGGCATGCGCCTGGTTACTGAAATTGTTTTCCAAAAAGTGTGTGTGTACGTATGTATGTTTGTATAATTTGTTTGTCTTTCCGCACCCACATGAGCAAAACTTTGTTGGTTAAAAACAGCTTTTATGTTATAAATAAAGGTTATTATAGAGCCTCTATTAAACTTCTGGGCAGGTAAGCTTTGGTTAATACTGCTGAAATACGAGTGACACAAGTTTATAAGGACGAGGTGAAGACCTGTCCCAATGGACTCTATGGACATCAAACAGCCAAAAAACATCACAGATGACCACCTAGGATATCAGATAAAATGAATTCCTTTGAGTTGATAAGGGGGCGTGCCAGTACATATGTGAACAAAAATGAAGAGCAGCCTTGAGGCTTTGCCTGGAGAATTTGCGCAAGAAAATTTTATAGACGAACTATAAAACAGTTAAGAAGATACTCCTGTACATTATTAGTGGGTTAAAGTGTTTCGTTTCAGGTACACCTCCGTAATTACAGAATTACAAAATATTTAATCTATTACAAAAAATACAAATTCTACAATTCAGTTATGCACACTGAAAGACCCATTAGTATACTGCTAATTAATTCCAGTTAGGTTTGTTTGCTGCACGGCAACTGGTTTTTAGAAGTATCAACTTGTTTTAAATGATGTGCTATGGTCCCTACTCTAGTTGAAAAATTCCTTTTTTTCATGTACTTGTTTGTTAACTTTTTTTGGTAAATAATTTTATTATAATTGGTGAACATAGAGAAAATCTAGTAATATAACTTGAGTTACTTTGCTTAAAAAGACATGTTACATAAGTAATGAAGTTACAATAACGAGTCTAATATATTACATAATACAAGTAACAAAGTTGCTAATCTTGTTGCTAACCGCCGAGTAACGCCTAGCCACAACGAAGTAATGAAGCCTACTAAATGAAGCTTATTCACCAGCTTCTTACTTATAACCAACATTACATAACACTACCATGTCACATGATAAGGTGGTAGCTGCACACACGACAGCTTAAGGCCGTGGATGCAAAATAATGTAATATGTAATAATAGACTATGGTATGCATAGTATGCTTTGATGTTTGGTCACTAATGAGGTATTTAAACTGCAATAGATACTTGGGGTAGGCATCTAAACTTTGATACCTGTGACAAAAAAAAATTCGTCATGTGTGTCATGTGTTTTGCTGGATTTTAGTCTCAGAAATCATCATTATACTATCAAGAAAGCATTGTTGGATAATACAGATGATGGTATACGTCTAGGAAGCTTACCAGTGAGATATTTTAACACTAATTTGATCAGGAAGCTATCAATGTTGGTAGTGACCGGAGCCACACGAACTATGGGTCTAATTCGGTTATTGCCCAACTCCACAGTATCTTTGCTATTATTAGAGACCTTCAGAATGGCCCACAGTATCTTTGCTATTATTAGAGACCTTCAGAATGGCACATAATCACCCTCAGGTGTCTGAAATAGTAAAGGTACTTTGATTTGTGCAATAATCTACACAGATCACAGTTACTTTATTTTACGAGTAATATGTAACTGTAACTAGTTACTTTTACTAAGTAACTTGCTCAACACTGTCTGCAGACATTTTTGTGCTTGAAAGCTCAACGGGGGAGGGGGGGTGGAGAGGAGACCATGATGTCACAACGTGTAAAGTTTTGTGTAATTTAGTTGAATTCCAAATTTACAGTAATTGAATTACAATGATTTTTGCATGATGAAAAACTTTATCATTGTAGACGCCAAACTTGATTGCATTTTCTACTGGTGATTAAGAATAGCGAAATAACACAGGTGTCTGAAATTACTATCAGAATTTATTGTAAATAAAGCACTATTGCAAAATCCACTGCAGTATCACTGGGGCTCAACAATTTCTACACCAGTGCAGAGCCAGATATAACAATCGGGCACTGAACATTTATGGCCCAAATAGTCTGCATGTCTGACCATAACACAGTTTGTTCAGACATAATGTCCTAGCTATCAAAAGAAAAGGATGGAGCCTAAGGAATACAGTTTATTTGTTTGGTTTATGGCTTGTACTGTTAATCATAACTACCACTTGGTTGCTAGGATACACTACATTCTAACAGTGCGTTTACAATTGTCTCATGTCGCGCACTGGCTCGGTTTGACATGACTTGTCTCGGTTTTCACTACAGTATAAACGCCCATCGAACTGAGCCAAGCCAAACCAGCCCGCATAAAACTGGTGTGCCAGCACGACTTGGTTTGGTTCGGTTTTCTATATTCAACGTGTCCACTAGATATTATATCAAAATAAAGCTTAAATAGATAAAAGAAACACTATATCAAACGGAACAATTCAACACTTCATAGCAGGAAGAGCACATGATTACGGCAAGAGTTCATAACATATATTATATATATATATATTTAGGAAAGTATCCAACGCCTATATTACCCCTTCAAAACACACTGCACAATAATTGTGCAACATTGTGTAACATATCTGGAATATTTTAGTACAATTTCAGTAAACTCCAACACATGGCTTCAACATGAAAGACTTGTTGATAGGCATTGATATACCAAAGCAAAGACCTGCAAGCACTTCAAGGCCCTTATAGCTCTTGAAGCAAGTTAACACCTTTGGTGATGATGACTATTGCTTAACATTATTATGCAGTGCGTTTTGAAGGGGCAATACAGCGTTGGATACTCTCCTAAATAAATATATATATATATATATATATATATATATTATGTACTCCTGCTTACCGGTATCGACCACATTGTTATAAGGATATTAATGGCTTGTATAAGCCAACAACCATCCCTAGAGCACAATCGTGCAATTCACCACTGCCTTTCTTCTCAACCACCCAATAAAAGAGCCCTACTTTACGCATCTTCCAGGCCAGCATGCTTTATTATTGTGTGTCTAAACATGTGCCAATAAACGGGATGTTGCAGTTTCATAAACCAGGTTCCAAAACTGCGCGAAGTGTAAACGCAGTATTACAACCCAATGGGAGTGGCCATGAACGCAGTAGGCCTCCTCCCATTCAATTAGCAACAGTAGTTAGCTCACAACAATAACAACCACCAAAGCTGTGTACAGTTGTTAATAGCATTGATTCAACTAAAGTGGAAACTGTTAATCAGGAGACTTGCATAATCAGGACACTTGGCAATGGTCCTTTAGCACGTAAACTGACCTGGAAAATCAGGACACCTTGACAGTCAGGACACTTTGGCTGGTCCCAAGGTGTCCTTAATACACAAGTTTCACTGTAGTACATTTTGACTCTTGATTGAAATGTCCTACCACGACCAACCAAGTTTGCACATGATAGGGCATTATGGTGGGTCTAATGCTGAATGTTATATTTGCTTCTGCAGTGAAGTACAATTTCTGAAAATAAACATAGTGCTGAACTTCATCGTTAAGACACCTCACACACACATTACACGTGAGACACATGCATTGGATTGTTGTCTCATGCATGGTTTCCCATCTCACGCCTTGCAACTCCTGGAAAATTAAGCTCTAACATGATTAATTTCACTCCAGAATTCTTGGTAAAGTACTTTACAGTGCTTTAAAGGCTAAAAATGGACAGGTAAAAAATAGCTGGGAAAATAGCAAAAACGTGGCAAATTTTGCAAGTTTTAAAGGAATTTTTCTACTAAGAGAGAGAAAACGAGGGGATCCCATGCATAAGTAAGCAAATATCCCTCATTTTACCCTCAGGTCTCACTCCAAATGCACTTTACAGGTTGAGGTCTCTGATCGTTTACTAAAACTAAACCCTATTGGCAAAATGTACAGTACGGATACATGTATCCTGACATCATGTTCTACCTCCTCTGATTAAGCTAGGGGAGGGCAAAGTAAGCCACATAGGATTCTACTGTCATTCTAGGAGTCTGTGGGCATGTTCCCCCAAGAAATCTTTGAAAATGTAAGTGTATAAATATATTCAATTTTGGTAAAGTTTTAGTGTGATGCGATTAAATATTTAGTTATTTACCATTAAATGGGATCAGTTGAACTCTTAAGGCTTTTATCCAAAAATGAGATTGGGAGCACTGTTTATGTACCAAGTTTGAAACTTTCTTCCTTTACAAACTGCACAAAATCAATATATTCAAGCACTACTGTATGCTGCTCTACTAAATTGAATGTGTCACAAAAGTTTCTTCACGACACAGGAGAAGCAACTTTCTAAAGATATAATAGATGCCCTCCAATAGGTTCTACAGTGGAACCTGTCTAACTTTTCACTAGAATCTCTACATGGCAGGTGGTTTACCAGTGTATAAACTTTTCAATTATAGAGTTTAAGCTTATATAGCCTATATGGAAAGGTGGCAATATATTATACAGGTGGCTTCTACACGAAACATGGTTTCACTTTACTGTCACTTACTGTAATTAACAGAAAATGGCTAGTCATGTACACTATAAGTAGGCAGCAGTGTAGGTTATACTGGGGACAGTCCGTTAGTACAGATTATACTGGGGACAGTTAGCCCAATACAAATGTAATGGTGCAAACTCATATGGAGGCAGTTGTATTGATGATTCTCTGCTGAAATATCCTAATAAGTTGGACAACGAATCTCGGGTTTGTGTCAGTTCAGCAGCCCCCCCTCCACACACACACAAAGCAAAGCCTACGACAGCCATGCGAACATAGCTATTGCGGCCCAGTGAGCCAGCACTGGGAACACATACTTGCACAAACAATGTAGGTTTTGGTTGAGATGGTCAGAAACATTATATACCTTAAGGGCAGTTACTGACCTTGAAACCTTTCCCAGAGCGTCTTCATGTAAAGATGGCATCTGACACTGTAGAGTCAAGCTGAGATGAGGCTCGACATCTGCAGATGGGGGTATGGCTAACAACATCATCTATTTGCAACCACTTTCAAGTCAGTAGCTGCCTTATGACTGATCACCTGAGGTCAGATCACATGGTTATTTAATTGATCACATGACTACTTACCAATTGTAGGTACTTGCACCAGGCTTTAATTGGAATAGACACTGACTTCTGTGTTTGATGTTAACACCTGGCCACCTCGTCGAACCAGTCCATCCTGTAAAACCAAGAGTACAGAAAATAATAGAATTGAATGGTGTATTATGCTGTGATTAATGACTACGTAAAATAACACAGATATTTCTCTAATTGTTTGTTTGCACAGAGAACTTAAACATCCCCTTTCATGCTATTATGTTTTTGCTTGGTTTAGTGGCCAAATTGGGCTAAATAAAGCAACCCTTAATGGCAATATAAACGAACAATTACTGAAATATCCGTGTTACTTTAAGCATTCATTAATCATGGAGTAATACACCCGTTAGATACTCTTGGTTACTATTATTATACTCTTGGTAAATATTGATGTCACATACTCACACACAAGGTCGCCTCAAGGCACACACACTTTATATAAAAGCATTCTTTGAACTACATGATGGGAAAGTAAATTTTTGCCTATTTCAAATTAATCAGGAAATTTCATAATTATTGTACCTATAGCCATGAATTTTTGAAAAAGGTTCTTTCCCTCCTCAGGTTAATTGTCATGAGGCTCATTGTTCCACCACAGTTTACACAGTTCTCTTGACCCAATCAGAATTGGGTATGGGTAGGTTCAACCATACATACTTAGATCAGAATAAAAAAACTAAGTCCCATTTTTTTGCACCAATTATGAGCGTGCCTTGTACAAAGTGCCATAACCTTTGAAGCATTCATCCTATGGCTACGCAATTTGTCATTCTACTTGTGATCTAACAAGGAGTAAAAATTGACACCTAGGGTTTTACCCCAGCGCTAAATGGTGAGGCCAACACTAGCCATGAAAATAACTTTTCAGTAAGGAAATAAGGAAAAATGCAAACCTTTTTCATATACCTTTATAAAATATTTGATAACTTGCTCCTCTCCAGGTGCCATCATAATCCAAGCCAATTAGTTTCTATATAAGGAAAGTAAAATCTTGTTATTTGAAACTGCTTCCATTCAATCCTGCGTAAAATTTTGTAACAAACCATATATGACTCACGGGAGTAAATCCACAATCGACATTAAACATGTGGCAAGAATTTTGACACAGAGACATGACAAGTTGCTGCTCATCACTTCATAACAAGTAAGCCATTGTTCATTTAACCATAGCCCAGTGAGCAAATTTTTAGTTGATGCATACTTGTAGACTGTAATAATTAAGTTTCCCCACCTAGTGTCGCCACGCGTAAAAACACACATTCCCAAAAGTGCTCTGCTGGTTTAAGGGTTAAGACCTTGGTATGATACTACTGTAGGTAGACTTCTGATGAGGCTTTAACATATTAAGATATTACAGTGCAAATATACTAGGCTAAAAATATACTAGTACTCAGTGAGTACAGTTTACAATCACATGACCCAGCTCACATGATGTATTTGTCAGGGAGTGAGTTTCATAGGCATGATTTTTCGCCAGGGACACTAACACCAGTAATATTTTTTGCCATTGTTGTTACTTAAAAAGCTGTAAACTGTAACAAAACTAAATGTTGAATGGGTTTGACTACAAGTAGCTAGTATTCATGAGTACTAGATCATTATCAGATTGTGACTATTTTAGGTACGTACCATGAGTATGGTAAATACCCATGGTATGTACCATGAGTATGGTACGTAATTTATGGTAAATACTCATGGTACGTACTGCACCATGAGTATTTTAGGTACGTACCGTACCTTGAATTCAAGGTACGTACTGTACACAGTATATTTTAGGGCTAAAGCAATCATGGTTTTTTGTATTCAACTACTCTCTAGAGAATAATTAATTTCATGGTTTTTTGTATTCAACTACTCTCTAGAGAATAATTAATTTAATTATTCTCTAGAGAGTAGTTGAATACAAAAAACCATGATTGCTTTAGCCCTATAATTAATTATTCTCTAGAGAGTAGTTGAATACAAAAAACCATGATTGCTTTAGCCCTAAAATATACTGTGTACAGTACGTACCTTGAATTCAAGCACTCTTGTGGTGCCACCCTTGTGGGGAATGACTGCAATCGTCCCAGTCTAACTTCTCTAGGTATGTAGCGTGTGTTGAAGAAAGTGCCAGCTAAGGTGGTACATATTATACAGTAAGAGAATGCACACACAGCCTTAAAATAGTCACAATCTAAGGTGTACAGCACCCAGCCAACCCAAAAAATAAATTCTCGGCAGGTAGTCTATGTACAGTAGGTTAACCATGCAAAGTAACACCGTATCTGTGGACATTATAATGCACTGTTTCTCCAGAATTACTTTGCAGAACAAAGAGACGACAAGACTGAGTACTGCAGTATTAGTGTTAATGTTGAAAATTGATTGGGTTGGCTCAGTTAAGATTTTTCACTTTTACCGATACTGATTATTTGTCTATTCCTGTAACTAATATACCGATATTAACCAATTATTCATAACAGGAGAGTAGGGGCAGAAAATCACCTAGAGTTTATATAGCCTGTATGTGTAAACTGAAATTGTCACGATAATGTATTTAATGTATTGCCGTTGACTTTTTTTGCTATAGTTTTGTCACTATAACCTTTTTTATGGAAAGAAGCCAAGTATAGTTATAAAGCAGCTAAGTCAACATATCAAACAGTACTTTTAGTGGGTTGTGAAGAGTGATCAACTACATATACACATCCTGCTACAGCTTTGCTGCCATCTTTTCGCAAACAAACAAGCCTAAACAGCTACAAAACAGTTACAGTAGACAAACATTGTATTACTTACTGCTGCATTCACCTCTTTCTTTACTTTGCCAGTTCTTTGCCATCACCATTAACTGAGTATTGGTTAGAGACCTAGCATGAGGTTCGCTCGGTTTTTAAAATCCACAAATATCCGAGGGTATGGTCTCTAAATGACTTGGAAAATGTATGGATTTATACATGAGCACATAGATAGAGTTATTGTGGGATTGGATAACATGTCATACTGAAATTGTTAACGAACATTTAAAAAGGTTCAACATGCTTTGGTCGAAGTGCTGGAAAATGAAGCCCGCACAGCGTCCTTTAAACTCCTTTCACAAGTTAGACTTGGATCTGGGTGCTGGAAATGGTGAGGGAAATGGCAGTGATTGATAATGTTGAACTGGGTTAGCGGTAGCTAGTGCCTATGGTGTCACAACAGTATGAAGAACACCTGTGTCGAAGAAGCAGGTTGTGTGGACTTATAACAATGGGAACGCTGGAGTTGTCACATGTTGTGACACAATCACAAGCATGAAGAACAAGTACAGTTTCAAATATGGACCACACCCACATTACACATAGCACTAAATCAATTTTCTACAAGGAGGATAATGAGGTCTTTAAAAAACTTGTGGTTAACCAATCTATTCATTTTATAGGCATACCGAAAAGAATTTGATTACGGGTGCTAACGTTGTAGGTATGTTTGCTACGATAAATGGAGAAGTCCAAAAATATCATGGAAAATTCTATTTGGTGCTATTTGTTTCTAGAGTGTTAAGTCTGTTTTTGTCTTCTATTAAACCGTGGATAGACTTTACAAAGACCTAAGCGAGTAAGCTTCCACAGATCAAAGCATATTGTGCATGCCATTTTCTAATTGTGGTTTCGGTTAATCAGCAAGTTATTTTAGCCAATACCAATACTTGTAATATCAGCTGTTAGCAATAGTTATCGGTGCAACACTAATTTTACACACATATTTTTGGGGTTTGTGTACTTCTCAGTAGTAAGGCATTGTGAAAATTCCAAAAAAAAACATTTCATATGACTTGTTATTTTACTAGATGAATAAAAAATTTGAAATTTTAAAATGGGAATAGGAATCACTGAAAAAAGCCACAAAACAAGAAGGGATCGCTGGGGTGGTAATGTAAACCACAAATCCCTATTTTGACTCTCTGTCATAAATCTTTAGTTACATGCTCTGTCATTTTGAAGTGGCTCAAAATAGGGATTTGTGGTTCACATTACCACTGACAGAGAGTCAAAATAGGGATTTGTGGTTTACATTACCATCCCAGCGATCCCTTCTTGTTTTGTGGCTTTTTTCAGCGATTCCTATTCCCATTTTAAAATTTCCAATTTTTTTATTCATCTAGTTTGTGTACTTTTTGTTAATCCAGTAATGGATTATGAAGAAGATTGTGGTGAATAGTGTAAGTTTGCATTCTGCATAGTAACACCGTCAACATTTCAGTCCACACATGAAACTGATCAAACTGCAATGTGCATACAGACTGAGAGTCTCCTAATATGAGCTACAATTTACATTACTGGTGCCTTTAATAGCTGTCAAATTCAGTACAAGGATTGTTGTTATATACTTGACTGCATTATTCATCAGGGTGAACTCCCTTCAGACTGGAAGAGGGCATATGTAACACCAGTATACAAGAAAGGCCCGTGTACTAATCCATCGAACTATAGACCTATATCATTGATTAGTACTTGCTGCAAGTTATTGGAACATATCATCTCCTCAGCAATATCTTCTCACACTATTGACTACAATATCATGTGTACAAATAAACATGGATTTATTTGATCGATAATGAAGGCTGTTGTGAATACTATAATTTTGCATTCTGCATAGTAACATCGTCAATGTTTCAGTACAAACATGAAACTGATAAAATTGCAATGTGCATACAGACTGAGAATCTCCCAATATGAGCTACAATTTACATTACTGGTGCCTTTAATAGCTGTCAAATTCAGTGCAAGGATTGTTGTTATACACTTGACTGCATTATTAGAGTATTTACATGACTGCTCTATTAGAGTATTTAATCTGGACAACCCGCCCACGTACAATAATAACGGAGCAAATAAACCACCTTGCAACAAACTCATCAGCCCAGATTAAGCTTCCTGGCCTATACTGAGTTTAATAAAGACGGATTCTATTAGCCACAAGTAGCGCACACCAAAAAACCAAACTCTGAGCGCGATCTTGTATGGCTTCTCGAGCGTAATGGCGCTTTGGCAAGAAGAAACGGCCCGGTTTGGGCTGTTTCCATCCAAAAACGACATCAAAAATAGGTCATGGACACGCACAATGATCCATTCAGCAAGCCCTGCTACTTTTTATCTCAGAAATCCCCTTGTAAACTTCGCTATGCCTGTGAAAGAATAATATTATGAATAATAAGAATAATAATATGAACAAACGGGCATATTTCAGTTTTGTCTGAAATACACATACTGTTTCCTTTTCACTTGATACTTACTAGTGGACCTATACTCATCGCAAAGAACCACCAGAGGGTTGTTTTGAGTTGAAGGATGCTTTTCAAGGTGGTTTTTAGGTGTGCATTCTATTAGGATTTTTGCAAAAAACAGGGCGATCCCTATTATGAACCCACTATCGTGGTTCATGATACTGTGTGGATTCGTGAACCTATGAATAACTTATTTGGTCAGGCCAACTAAGGTGAAGTTACAGTATGAATATTCAGGGTGCACTGAAAATCCTGCTTTAGCTCTGATGCTGTCTCACTACATCCTGTCTCCCTGTTAAAATAACATGTATATATATATACTGTATAAGTACATGAAAAATTTGGGATTTTCAACTAGAGTATGCACAAAACATTGAAACAAGTTGGAGTATAGTCCATGATATTAAATCACAGTAAAACAATAAGAAGTGTTACATCCCTAATGTGCCCAAGATACAAATGCACAGTAAGAATATAACACTTTTTACAGTGATTTAATGTCATGGACTATTTGTTTCAGTACCTTTTTATCGATGTGTTATGGTCCCTGCTCTAGTTGAAAATTCCAATTTTTCATGCACGTATTTGTTTGCTAACTTTTTTGTAAATACTTTTATTATGACTGGTGAACCGATGCAAACAGAACTGGCACCACGTGCCCCAGCTATATCAATTATCATCTGAAAAAGTGAAGTATTCTTAATGTTTCGTTGTCAGCTATGTTCAACCAGTTACACAGGATTTGAATTAAGAACTGTTCAAAAGGCACCTCTGTGATCCACGCATATCGAAAGAAGCAACACTACGGTGCTTGGGCCCCAGTTATATTAATAATCGTCTGAAAAGTGAAGTATCCATTACACTTCGCTGTTGGCTATGTTCATCCCGTTCACAACAGTATAAATCAAGAACTGGCTGAACTGCTTGAAAAGCACCTCTGTAGCCACTAAGAAAAATACGGACAACTTCTGCTTCAAAGGGAAGCCTGTCACGTGCTACTGTCAAATCAACACCTTTCGCTATCAGCAAAGATGAATGACACACAAAGGAGGACACTGGTAAGTCCATGAAGAATGCATGGTACGTACTGCGGTATGCTTAAAGGTACCTCTTGGGTAGAAGTAACATTGAAGAGTAACAGTGAAAACATCAGGCCCATAGCCTTACCCATTATCAAGATACGCTTGTCCAAAATCAGTCAGTCAGTAGAAAATTCCATCGAATAAAAAAGCTTAAAATTCCGTAGCAACTTGTTCAAAGCATTTCGGGTTGATCTGAAAGCTTGTTTGGGCTAAGTTCAATAGTGCCTCATTGTTGTGTGGGAAAATTGAGGTTGCTTTTTGGGTGATGTTACTTCGTGGGCCACGCCTACTGTTTTGTGGTCCCGGCCACTATAATATTATATTTATATATAGTCTTGCCATTGGATAAGCAATGAAGCCACCTACACTTTGGAATTCATTGTGCTAAAAGGTAGAAGTGGTTGAAGCAAGGTTACGGGATACTGCAAACTCATAAGTACACTATCAATTGGTGATTTGGGGCTTTTGGTTTTCTTAATCCACTGTTAACAAATATTTATCCATTCTTAACTTTTTCTCATTGGAATTCAAATGTTGTTATGGAAACAAGAGATGTCCACATGCCAATTAGTGAAAACTGAACCAAAAATCAGACCAATGCAGAACTTACTAACAGTTCTAAGGTTTAGAGGACATCACTTGTGAGGGACTGACAGAGGATTTGAGAATAATGTGTATAGTTACTGAAATATGGCTACAATATGGCCTAAAGCAAGACACTGTGGTCACAAAATTAATTTTTTAATTCATATCACAACCACCAGAAACATTATTTCTAACAAATAACTCCATTAAGCCCACAAGAAGCCAAACTAGTAGGTATACAAAATGTTAACAGTCCTGAATTTGGTTCAGGGAAATATTTCCAGTAGTCAGCAAAACTACACATGCGCTTACAGGTGTACCAGTTGCTAAGAGTGTTGTTTCTACGCTATTTTGTACTGTTACGCGTGTTTTCTTGTACCTATCTAATCAGCACACTATTATTCTCCTAGCAATAAAAGCCTGTCACCAGCTGATACACAACACAACGACACGCCTGTATATGCTGTGAGTGCAGACATACGAAAAACTTACTTGCGCTGAGGTGACGTTGATATCACCCTGTTCAACATGTAGACGGTATACAGCTCGTCCATAGATAATACACACGCATAACTCGTCCGAGCATGCTTAAATGAACAACAGTTCGCATTAATTAGAAGCTAAATTTATTTACTGTGGCGCTTATTATAAGCTGCTCCAAACGTAAAGATAGCTCTGCTGCACTGTGCAGTTCAGGGTAATGATGGAGGTAAAGAAAGCTCGCCGGAAGTAACAAGAATTTACACAAAGGTACGTTATTGTAGTAATTTTTATACTGAATGAGTCTTGATGTGAACGGTTCAACGCGTTGTAAGTCTGGTTCAACGCGTTGACTGGCAGCATAATATGGCACGACGGACAAACGCGTTGCACCTACCGGAGCGTGTAAACTGCAAAGTTATCAATGCGTGTGCACTTCGCCATGATATTCACGTCGTTGTAACGCGTGCTGAACCCGTGCTTCTGTAGTTGACAACGCTTATTACACGCCAAACCTATGGTAGACACGCAACAGTTGCTGCGTTTCGGTAGCACGCGTTTGTCAAGTTGTAGCTGAGCGGTACTGTATACTCTCTTCCTTGCTCTTGATACTGTATAGAAAGACATGTACAATTTCAACAAACCTGAGGCAAAGTAAAATTGTGCTCCAATAGCATGTATACATATTCATATTCTGCCTCGTGGAAGTTATTATGTAGTGACTGTACATGTGAGGTCAGGTGTTACCACTTTCAGGGCCACCCAGAGAAATTGAGGAGCCCATGGCAAAGAGTTAAGGTGGGGCCCAAGGGCAAGGAGGGTTCCACTCTGAATGTGCAACTTCACCCTAGCTGTAAGCTGAAGACCAAAAAAAGGTCATTACATGCTGACAATGACAATAGCTGCCCTCACCAACTATATCTCCTTATTTGTAAGCTTGTTACACTACTCCTCTGAAGAATACTGTGACTGCTCTATTAGAGTATCAAGATCTGACAGCCCTATTATAGTATATCGATCTTTTAAACAGGTATTCAAGGGGCCCTGCGGCCCTGACTACTTTGCCAAGAATGCAAGCTGTCTCAGTATCAACCAGCACCTGGTTATGATTCTTTCAGAAATATAATTCATGACTCTAATTCAGAAACAATTATAATTTTTTTTCAAATTCCAGTGAAAATGTCAGGCAACCTAAAGCATTACCTTACATTGATATGCTACTATTTTACACAATTTGTCATAACAGGGAAATCCTTACGATACATTGATAGAATAGTGTGACTCAACCTATAATAATACAATCATTGTTGCCTAAATGATTGACAATGCTTCACTATAAAACTCTCTAACTTCCTTCTATTTTTATCTGACATTTTGTCAGGCAGGTTCCATTGTGGTTGGCCGTGCCTGATATTTGCCTGACAAATGGCCTATGTCAGGGAGTAATAATTGACTCTGCTCTAATTCCCAGCATTTACAGGCTTTTAGCCTCCTTAATTAGTTGGATGGTAATCAATATCATAGTAAAAATCATGAAAACAATTTTTATTCATATAATTTCAAAATTGATACTGACTGAAATTACACATACGTACGTATGTATGTAAATGTAGAATCAGCATGTTTGTCCAGAAGAAGGCTGCAAAAGTAGTTACACTTTAAAGAAGAATCTCCAGCATCATTTGAGAACTGCTCATGGCAAAACCGAGTCAAAAGGAAGATTCCTGTGTCAGTGAAAAACCTGTGAAAAAGCAATTTTTCATGCTAAGGCACTAAAGTAGCAGCACTACCTCAGTGATAATCAAATTAATTAGAATACATACATTCATCTACACATATGTCAGCATACTAAACTGTGCCTTATGTAGAGTCACTATCCCTGCCACAATCCATACGTAACGCTTGTGTACATATATATATTTATGTACTAGATAAAGCACTGCCGCAAGTGTTATACGGGAAATATAGCACGAAAAGAGTGGGCGAGAGACAAATATAGCATGAGGCAAAGCTGAGTGCTATATTTCGTCTCGAGATCACTCTTATGTAGAGAACCGTCAACTTGAGGTAAACACAAAACACACCAAACAATTAGAAACTCACGGAGTAGTGTTATCGTTGGTAGAATAGGCATTGTGCCTGTGTTTTTCCTGTGTTGCACTGTGCTGTGCCTTCATTAGTTTCACCATACATCATTACCCTACAGTAGAATAGTATACAGTTAACACAAAAGAATACAAAGACTAGCTAATTACAAACTACCACACTAATTACAATAAACTAAACTACTTACAAGCTACACCTACTTAACTACATTATAAAACCTAAACAAAATCTATAGTGTCCTCCAAACAAAGAGCATAGTGTCTGAGGACCATTTTGGCATTGTATTTCTATAAAGTCACTGATAACCTTTGCAACATTTGCCTCCGAGCCAACTTCCGAGACAAACCATTTTTAACTGTAGTGTGGTCAGCAATTGTAAAAAGAGTGGACAAAGCAAAAGGAGACCAAACACCAAATGATTCACATACTAGGGGAATAAAGTCACCTCCATCATTGGTAACAGATTCTAAATAACGATTGTCCTTAGCTTCCTCACCGGCAGCAGCAGCCACCCCAGCCTGAGAAGCAGCAGAGGATATAAAAGCAGGCTGAGCTGTGCACCTGACAGTAAGGTCAAAGTAAGCTGGACAACCCAATGAGATATCAGCTGTAGGGTGATAAATGTCCCCAGGATGACACTGGTCAGAAGAGGCAATACCTTGCTCCCGGAGAACACCAGGATGGTCTTGAAGTAGCGCCTTCATTAGTCGTTTTGTGAGTCTAGTCCGTCTTCTCAATAACTAAAACTTTTCGATTGTGGTACTTTAATAAGCATATTTCCATGATATTGCTAACATCAGGACTTGTCCGTTTATGTGAGCAAAATGTAAGAATGTTCACTGCTGCTGACCACAAGCAACCATCATCGAAATCTTCAAGTGTGTCTATAAATTAAATCAAGTGGTATTGCTCTTACTGGTTGGGTTGACTGGTCAGCCAGTACAATCAAACTATCAGCCTACACTGGCCAGAATGAGTGATTACTCACTCAAAGTAGGCTATCAGCCTGCAAAATAGACCTGACAGTCCTATAACTACCTCATATAGAACTGTGGTCTATAAAGGTGTTCTATAACTGCCCATTATAGAACACTTGTGTTTGTATGGCGATTTTGCTTTGAACCTCCCACACAAAGTTTTTTAATATATATATGTACGTGGACTGCTTAAAATCATGGTTATAAAAAAAGATGATGTTAGTATTTACAGCAAAATCTTCATACTCATGCGCATATGCATGCCTGAACTGAAATCTTTATTGCATTTCTTTCAATCTATTCATGTGTGTAAATCAAAAAAATAAAAATAAATTATCTTGAAATATTTGGTCATGAGAGGATCACATTACATATTATAGTTTATCTAGTCTATTTTCCTGTGTGGCAGACAGCAATTAAATATTCATATTAAATTCTACAGACTCAGCAGTCAAAGTGTTTTCCACATGGAAAGAATTTACAACTTGGAAACCATCATGGCAGAAGAACAGTCTTCCCATACTTACTTCAAAAGGTAAAGAAACATCACATGGCCTACTACAAGGTAAATGGTATATCAACTGCTAGTATCCAGCGTTGAAACCGGGTCGGGTCATCCGGGTCACATTTTCTCCGGGTCTGACCCAGTTTACAATTTATCCGGGTCTGACCCGGATTGGATCACGTGAGAAACGAAATTGTTCGTTTGACGACGTGGAACTTATAAACGCTATCGCGTAGCTCTTTCGTGAGCCACGCCCACTTATCGCATTACCAACATATGCTCAGCCACGCCTATTTGTTAGTAAGTGCAGTATGTAGCACGAAACTGAGGGTATCTATGGTGAGGGGTAGCTATTGTCAGTAGGTGAAGACCTTTTTTTTTTTTTTTTTTGGTCTTCAACCTACAGCTAGGCTGAAGTTGCAATATTTACTCAACACGAATCGAACGCTCAAAATGTAGACTCGTTCGCTCACCCGAGACTAGCCGAAACACGTCTCGGCTTTAATTAATCCGGGTCACATCCGGGTCAGTGGGTCATCCGGGTCAGCAGTAGTGACCCGGTTTCAACGTTGCTAGTATCACCTATACTATTGTGATGTACTCTTCTGTACACTTACTGCCATGGTGGTAAAGCTAGAGATAATGAGACCTGCAAAAAACAGACAAAAAAATTATTTATCAATGAAAAAGCTTACCAGATCGTACTGCTTAGCCAGGATGTATGTAAAGCACCATATATCAACAAGAAATGTAGAGGTTGACTACATTTTCACACACATCAATCACTCACTTGGATTAAAAGAAGTGAAGCACATTCCTATACCCACATCTGTTCAAGAGGAAATATATACAGCAAAAATTTTCACAAGTAGTATTGGTGGAGAGAATAATGAAGGGTATGGAATATATTGCGTATGTGCAGATTCTAAACATTTCATTACAGACATCCAAGAGGATATACGTAGGATCAAGGCACCTGCATCAGGATTTTGATGAATTAGCAACCATGCAGAAAACATTTTATCAAATGACAGGATTGCCGTAATGCCATTCATAAGACTCAGGACTTCACTAACCATCAACACACCAATGATGCAATATCTGTGGATAGAGGAGCTGCAGCTAGAAAGTCCATCACCAATCATTGCATACAAGCCACAGGGAATAGTGAAAGCTGATTATCCATCCCTTCAAGAAAGCACCTTCTTTTTAGTATTAATGAAATCTTTTCAAGCAGATATGTTTAAGGAATTCATTCACTGGGATGTGTAGACTCCACACACACAAAACAACCCAGTATGGCTACAAACTTATCACTTATCACTTTTTTGTTTAGTGCACAATATGAATATAACCTTTCTACATACATTTTTACTAGGTATACCAGTAGCTTGGGGAATTATAGGTATTGAGAGACAGATACACAGTCTTCTTTTCTGCTATCAGAAAAAGGGTACCTGATGCTGTTATTAGCATACTAATGACAGATTATGGTCAGACACTTACATAGTTGAGGATGTCTTACCAATCTGTTTGTACATACTAGACCCTTCAATGATTGGAGGATGTGTTGCAGTGTACCCTGATGTGATACATTTGCTGTGTAGGTGGCATGTCAACAGGTAAACACAGTGTACAAGCTATATTTATACACATAGAACTTAAATAGTGTGTGGAAAAATCTTCGCCATCTGGTTGCCAATGATGTACATAAAGTAGAAGTACCTGTGTACTCTTATAACAACCCCCGATCCTTCCACCTTTCAAACACATATAAAGGCATTTACAGCATTATGGTAAAAGAAAGAGCCACAATTCATAGAGTACTTCAATGGGCAATATACATATCAGATTGGTACATTACATTTGTAATTATGGCAAGGCATTACATTTGTAATTATATTATGTTTCAGATCCCCACCCGCATTGTTATATGTCTCACTGCCTAAATCTAGTCATTACTATAACACCATGCAAGTTTTCACCATTATTCCATCATCTAAATGATTAATGATTGCATGGGAGAATTATTATTATTATTAATTTGCTTGCATATAGTGAAAGTAGCTATAGGCTAGGTAGACTAAAGACCCATCTCATGTCAAGGGGAAGTAGCTTAAGTCCTTTCTCTTCTTAAGACAGTGGGGTAGTGACTACTAGCAGATCAAAATACTGTAATAGAGAATTCAGTTAACTTTAATAAAACAATAGAATGATGACAAAGAAGACACATACAGAAAAGTAGATACCCATCACTGTGTGCTATTGATCAATTTACATGATCAGTTTAAGTATACATCTCTCAACATCAAGAGACACGGTAGTGTCATGCAGCCAAGAAAGCGGCTGGCGCGCCACACCGTGAACCATCTGGTGTGCTACACTGTGAACCATACCATCTGGTGCGCCACACCGTGAACCATATGGAGGAAACCTTTCAGGAGATATTTTCAGAAAATTCCAATAATTGAACACTATCTGAAACTTTATTTCCAAAATATTATTGTTTTGACAATTTCAAAACTTCAGTAGCTAGCTATATAATTTGTGGAAATACTTGAAGAAAGTACAAACAGCAAGTAGCAAGGCAGAAAGTAAAGAATCTTCGGAATTTAATCTAACCTGTCTACCTGAGGAAAATGGCCCATTATCACAATCTGTATCAGCAAGCACCATTGCAGCAGCCAACATGTCCGTGTCAAAATGTACAGAGCAAACAGCAAACCAGTCAATCATCAAAACGAGGATAGATTAAGAAGTAGAGGGTAGGTTAAGGAGTAGAGGGTAGATTAAGAATAGTAGTGGTCCTATTATGCTGCCTCATGTGGAACACCAGACTTAACAAGTAGGACATTGGAAAGGGGCAACCGTTAACAGACACACGGTGGTAGCGAGAAATCAAATATAAATGAAACCAAGACCATAAATTGCCAGTAATCCCATGCATTAAACCATAACAATTTATTGTGCGGGACACTATCAAAAGTTTTAGAAAAGTCTAAATAAATATAGTCTTTTGAACTATCTCCAATCATTAGGTTTCAAGATAACATCACTATACTCTTTTACTTGGTTGATAAAGAAATTTGTTCACTATTGTTAACTTGACACCACGTATTTCATAGCTGATTCAATTATACCTCATGTCAATTCTCCTATGACTAGCTAATCAGCCACACTTTTGTCCCTTATCTAATGTAACTCTTTCACACTATTTCAACTCTGATGTTGATAATGTATCTGTACTACAGGAATGTACATATATATAGCAGCAAAATTTATAAAGTGAAATTTTGGGTTGGTTTATATAGTTGTACAGTATGTGCAAAGCATGCTTCCACAGGAAAAAACAAGAGGTTGTGTTCAGTAACAATTGATGTTTATTATCATACATGGCATGCCCTGCATGTTTGAAAATGGTTATTCTAGAAGCAACAATTCTATCGTTGACATACATGAATGGGGCACAGCATAAAAATGTTGTAGATGTCTTTTAAGTGAAATTTAAGATTTTTAGATAAAAATATCTGGTGTAATACAAATAGTGTTACCACTAGCAATGCCGACCCATATATGTTGCAGCTATTTTGAAGAATCACTTTTAGAAAATTTCTACATGGTCTACCTGATTCATAATACCATGTAGCTATATTCCAGAACTTTTCTCCTTCAGAAGAAAATCAGGAATTTGAATGGATGGTGCATTTTAGTGTTGTTTATGCTGATGAAGAAATCTATAAAACAGTTAATCATACTCTCAGATCAGGGGTGTCTAACTGTATTATGTTAGAGTATATGACGGAAGCCAGGAAACTGAGTGCTTTTTTAGATCATCTTGAGCTTAACATGGAGGATATTATAAGCCTCACAATGCATTGATAAGCTCAGCCTGGTTCTGCACGAATGCTTGATATAACTATACAAGCTAAATTACGTGTAAGATGCTTTTTAAATATCATCTACAGCAAAAAGCTACTAGTGGCCATAATGGTTCAAGGTGAATCTTCAAATTGCACTGTTATTGTTCCATTCATTGTGTAGAAATTCTACCTACACTGTGTCATAAAAAAATATATTACAATGCTTCTTTGGGTGCTTTTACTTATAATCAGCAACTACACCAGGTATATACACATATGTAATGTTCATATATTTCTAAAATGTTGTAATTGTTATAAAAAGTTATTATGTGTAACAAACTTTTCAGTCATTTATCACAAATACTTGACACTTCAGTGGCTTTTTGGGAGTAGTGACCAAACCATGAATTTTTTCTACATCCTTAGCTTCCCCAACTGGTTTGATAGTAAACTGTTGTAGTAGAATGGTCAAGAATACACTGACTTCCGTGTGTGCAAAGTGATATCCAGGACATCTCCGTCTTCCATGACCAAAGGGAGCAAATGCTAAAGTATCTTTGCCTTGCAATTGAGAGCATTGAGTGTGGTCAAACCTGGAAATAAATTAGTACTATACAACAGTAACAAAACTGTCAAATTATTTTATAAAGTGGATTGCATTACAACTGTACATTCATTTTTCTTTATTATAAGACCTTAGTATACTAAACCAAAACTCCTGTACTGATAATGACTCCATCCTTACTCTGTTTTAGGACCATTATCTCGACTACTTCCTTGACCAAAATAGACCACTGGTGACTAGTATTGGGACCAGTAGTCTGTTTTTGCCTCACCTGTAACACAGTGTTCCAAGAACAATACGAGAAGGGCATCTGCCCGTCACTATGGGGATTATGGATGATTCTCATGATAGTCAGTACTGAGGCTATGATGTACTACCCATTAATCAACACCTAAGCAGTAGTGGAGAAAGAAATGAGACACAAAGGAGGTTGGCAAAGAGGCATGTCTCGGGCCAAAGTGATGTCAAAAGTACAGAAATCAAGCAAGTAGTTTCAACCATTTGAGTTATGCTTGGCTGAAGACATCAGTCAGTCAGTCAGTCAGTCAGTCAGTCAGTCAGTCAGTCAGTCAGTCAGTCAGTCAGTCAGTCAGTCAGTCAGTCAGTCAAAAAACAAAATAAAACTAGATCCATAGAAATTTGTTGGAAGAATCTAGGGTTGTTCTGAAAAGCATTTTTAGGCTTGATTACACTTAACCAATACTGTCAAGCTGTCATGAAGGAACAGAAGCTGGTCAAGTGTATTCAAGCAGTTAAAAATATTTTTTGCATTGATTTGCAAAGGCACAAGATGTTCAGATTGAGACACTCTAATAGAGCAATCAATCACTCTAATAAAGCAGTCACAGTATTCAGAGAAGCATTGTAGCAACTATAAATATGAACTTTATCAGTGATATTAATATATAGTTAGTGGAGGAAAGTTATTCTCAGCACACAGTTACCTTTTTTTTGGTCTTCAACAAAAATCTAGCTATGCTCCTGATCAGAAACCAGTCACCAAAAATCCTGGAGCCGCATATGAAAAGTTAGGAAATTTACAAGTTATATATAGCTTGTAATTTTTCTAAATTTTTGTTACACTTAAAGTTTTCTAACAATGTGCTTAGCCATATAATATGCACACAGCTGATGAATATCATTTGTAAAAGTCGAAAACACTTAATTTAAAACATTTTAAATGCAAAAACTTACTGCTCAACATGTTTCCAGACAGTTTCATTTTTGTGAGATACTCCCATAGCAATAATGATTGATGTACCAGCAGGAATGTGGTAATGATCAATGTCCATATCATCATCAGAATAACGGATTGCATAGGTGATCAACGTTGTCAAACGAAGAACCTCATTTAGCACTTGACGTAGCAGGCTGTGGAGAAATTAAATTAGTGGTACGTATTATTATATGTAAAGAGTGCAGCTTATATAAACAAAGTAAAGATCTTGCATTTGTGATAATCATATTGAGGTGAAAATACAGCAGACATGGGTCCAAGTACACTTAAAACTGCTTAAGTACAAGTATTCTAGTTGAAACCAAGGAATACTTAAGTAAAGTACACAAAGTACATTCTGTCAGTACTTAAGTAACAAGTACTTTTCACTGTACAAAATATTGTTGCATATAAGTGTTCTTTGCATACATAAATCTACAGTGGAACCTCAGTTATCTGGAACCCACTTATCCAGATTCTCAGAAATGACTGCTTTATCGTAGTGACTGTTCTATTAGGGTAGTTGAAAATACTGACAATTTAAATTTTTTTTCTTTATGCTATTTAAAGGTTATTTATACACAGTTTCAGAGATACGGACTTTTCAGACTAATGGACCACCCCTAGTCCCAAGGGGTTCAGATAAATGAGGTTCCACTGCATAATGTTTTAGTTCACAGAAGCATTATGGTGTATAAACATTAGCTATACTCGTTCAAAATTATTCATCTTAATGTAAAGCTATATATAGCAATCTTATTTAAAATCTTTCCTGATACAGTAGTAGCATAAGGGACCATAATCACACACTTTTTGCATCACCACTTATAAGATCACTGTATGACTAGTAACGTCTTCCACATTTGGTACACGTGAAGGGCTACCCAGTAGAGATGTACCGATAATCGGATCGGTGATTGGATTGGCTGCCGATATGGCAATTTTTACCATATCGGTAATCGGTACAAATGCTCTGAGAACCAATATCGCTACTGATAGTTTACATGGTAAATATGAGTACCAGCAAAGCAATGAAAAGCTTTTTTGTTCACTACAAACAAATAGAAAGTCTCTCTATAGCTATTATTTCACTAAAACGTGAAGTTATGAGAAGCCATATGACTGTGCATGTAAGTACTGCTAGAATATTCTTACCCAGATCTTCTGAAAAACTGTAGCTGTTACACTTTAAGAATAAAGAACTGCACCACAGGAAAGCTGAACTGATAATCTGTGTATAGTAGCCATCTTGAAACCTACTCAAAACACGGAGTAATCCGTACAAGGGAGCATGTATTAAAATATTTGTGGTGCCTAATTGTCTGGGTTGTGTATGAGAGGCAGCACCACCATAGGTAACCAGGTATTGCTGTGCCTTATAGACCATGTGCGCACTAAGGCGTGGCACTTTATTACATCATCAAAATAACGCATCCGCCATTTTTTGAGGGCAAAATACGTATGCATTCTATACCTAGGAAAC
Organism: Dysidea avara; assembly: GCF_963678975.1. Taxonomy (NCBI): domain Eukaryota; kingdom Metazoa; phylum Porifera; class Demospongiae; order Dictyoceratida; family Dysideidae; genus Dysidea; species Dysidea avara. The sequence continues at coordinate 14,149,812 of NC_089284.1, read as the reverse complement.
TTTTTTAATGCTAATATGAAGAAATTGTACTGAAAGATAGAGTAGTGCTGGTATAAGGTAAGTTACTAGGTAAAAGTATATAACATACTTGCGGCATGGCAAATTATTTTAACACTTAGGGAAGGTTTTTGCAATAGAACACTCGATACTTTTGCCCTCACTTTTCTCGTAAACTATCGTGAAACTTGAAGCCGTAGCAACTTTTTCCGGTTGCCTGACCATGCCTTAGAACGCACAAGGTTTATAGTTATATCACTTCTGTTTTCTCTAAAAATCATTAGAATAATATGCATCATGCAGTAGCTACACCTGTAGTTCTATTTGATTTACATTTTACAGACAGAATATAGAATAATTGGATCGGTATAATCGATATAATCGGCTCTTTTAGGTACAGATTAATTGGATATCGGTATAACTGAAAAATCCTTATCGGTACACCTCTACTACCCAGTTGTACTACTGCCCAAGGGCAAGGATAGCTGCTAAAATGTCAAAAGTTATTGCAGTGACACATTAAGTCATACATCTAAAATACAGAATGATTTCCGGTGCTTAGAAAGTAATCGTGTTGCCCAAAATGGCAGGTGCTGATTATAACCATAATTCCAATTACTGATGATGGCGTTTCCTTCATGACATAGTAGGACACCATAAGTCACACAAATATCTTGGCCTAGCTTAAGTCCTATACTTTACTTTGCCATTTTTCATCATGAGATTACATGTTTCATGCAACTTACCACCCATCAAACAGGGTCAAGAGACAGTAACTAGCATCCATAAATTTATGTATAAGTAAGTACTTTCAAAAGTGTACTTAAGTATAAGTACTTGGATCCATGTCTGACATACAGTACAGTGGAGCTTCATTAGGATGGACACCATGGGAGATTTATTTTATCCATACAGTGGTGCCCTTCTTAAAGAACACCCGTTTACAAAGGGGATTTGTCTAAGTCCAAATAACAGTAATATACCCTGTAACAAATGGGATACCAAATATGTACCTCACATAAGTACAGTTTGTTGCTATTGAAGATGACACCTGTATAATGATGGACAAAAGGCAATGAATTATAGTGAGCCAGCAGTGCACAGTAGTTTTAAAAAGGAATTAAGCTTCCAAGTAGTGACTAAAACAGGATGAAGTGAGTATCACTATGAACTGTGAACTTACGTGTTCTGATCAGAGACATATTGTTTCAGTTTATCTTCCCGATCAGCTCCCACTTGCTCTTTCATTTCTGCTATCAACTTGTGGTAGATATCTTTATTAAGCATTAGGTAATGAACTGTCCAGTACAGCAGATATGCTACAGTGTGTAGTCCTCCCACCAGAAATGTGATGCCATCAGCAATGATCTGTAGGTGAGTATTAAATTTTACAGTTTCGTAAATAGATCTTTGTACAAAAACAATTGCTTTAAACAAGGGAAATCACTGTTACCACAAATGCTACTTTTAAATGGCACATTGGCTGAGATCAAATGTATTCTAATAATGCAATCACTGTGATGAAAGTCCTCATACAAGTATGAATAGATAACATAAAAATGCATTCCAAAGAGTTGAAACCAGTGAATTGTCTAACCACAAGGGAAACAATGATAAGTGGCTAATCATATGACTGTACTTTATATCCCAAACAACTCTTTTTTCACACAACAGTACCTCATCATGTTAGGGGGTCATCCATCGGTACAAAAGGATGTGTCAGTAAAGAATGTGTGGTATTTGGTAGCAGCAATTACTAGACACATGTATGTAAGGATAGCATTTTAGTCCCAAAATTTGCAGGCTTTTTTTGACAACAGTAAAACCTTGAGAAGTTAGGGGGGGGGGGGGGGGGGTCATCCATTGGCACCAAAAGATGTGTTAATTAAATTAGTAATGAATGTATGGTATTTGATAGCAGCACTTACTGCTGATTTTGGATGCATGTATGTGCCAAAGTTTCCTTCTATATGGTACATAGGGTTAGTGGGTGATCACTGTTCCAATTGAGGGTATGCGTGCATATGTGTGTTTGCTTGCTTCACACATTTTATATATGTGCATATTTTTATCGTGGTATGTAGTCACCTTTTCATTCACAGAATGCAGTTGTATGTGAGCGGGCAACCAAAAGAAAAGGACAAACTGCAGAAGATTTTATAATACAAGTACACAGAAAAATTTGGAATTTTCAACTAGAGTAGGGACCATAGCACATCGATAAAAAGTACTGAAACAAGCTTGAGTAGTGCATGATATTAAATCACAGTAAAACAATAAGAAGTGTTATATCCCTACTGTGCATTTCCATTATGATATCTTGAGCACAGTAGGGATATAACACTTCTTATTGTTTTACTGTGATTTAATATTGTGCACTACTCCAACTTATTTCAGTACTTTTTATCGATGTGCTATGCTAGTTGAAAATTCTAAATTTTTCTGTGTACTTGTTAGTTAACTTTTTTTGTAAATAATTATTATGACTGGTGAACCCACGTATACCATGCATGCCCCAGCTATATCAATTATCGTCTGAAAATTGAAGTATCCATTATGCTTCGTTGTCAGCTATGTTCAACCCGTTACACAGCAGTACGAATCAAGAACTGTTCGAAAAGCACCTCTGCAATCCATGCATACCAAAAGAAATGGTGCCATGTGCCCCAGTTATATTTGAAAAGTGAAGCATTCATTACGCTTTGTTGTCTGCTATGTGTAACCGGTTACACAGCAGTACGAATCAAGAACTGTTCGAAAAGCACCTCTGCGCTCAGATGCACATTGAACAGAAGATGTACAAGACAAGAAGACCAGGGTATTATAGGCGAATTCGTCTTCAAAATCATCGTAGAAGGGAACCACAATGTTCAAACCAAAGGATTAATACAGTACCACGTACGTTTCTGGCTTGCGTGATGATATTGTATTTAACACTTACATTTGTGCAAGTAAACTCTTACCCTGATTAAGTGTTGCACTGATAATCGGTTCAATAATCGGTATTGGTCGATATTGGCTACTAGCCGATTAATCGGTTTTGATGAAATCAAAGCCAATATTAACCTCCACTGCGCTGTGTAGTATAATGATGTGGGGGAGGTTAGACATAAGTTATTTGGAATTTTAATTAAGTTATGTGTTGATGGTTTAGTGATGACTACAAGCCATGCCCATAATAAACTGTCAGGTTTTAGGCCATGCCCAACAGTAAACTGAAGTTTTAGGTTTCTGTGTAGTACCAACCACTTGTCTCAACTGTATAGCAGTAATAAAATGTACTTAAAACTTGTTTACCATGAGTAACTTTTACTTGTGGTATATCTTTACATTTTAGCCTAGAATCAGCTATATATCAATGGTTATGTCACCGATGAGTCATTTAATAATGATGAGGATGTGTGTTAGTGTTATTAGTGTATATCGATATCGGCTAATTTTGTTGCTTAATATTGGTTATTGGAATAATCGGCTAATTGGGATATCGGTGCAACACTACCCTGATTTGCCAATGGTAGACTGCAGTCAATCTACCCACATATTGTACTACTACACCTTTTCTTATTGTGTGATAGGTGCCCTCAACCCAATGTTCAGTTTGTATCTCACCTGTGAGAGCATACTGCTAATACATGCCTGTATATCAGTTTAATTGTCAATGACACGACCTCAGTTTCTGCTAATATCACCTGATATGAAAAGTTATACCAGCATGGTTAAGGCAGGGATTGATTGTTTAAGTTACATACTATACTATTAGACTGCCTATAGCTATACCAACATTCCTACATATTAAGTTCAGTATACGTGTATATAGTTAAGATCTTTTATGTCGTAGTTCAATATCCAGTGATTTACAGTGCTGTTCCCTACAACTTTGTACACTTTCATCTACTGTGCTGCTGGCCTTTATTTGGAGGTATGTATCTAGTCCTTGTTAAAAGGTAACTAATTGTATTATGTAATGAAACAGCAATCTAGTGAATAAATAGCTATCTGTGAGTAATTTCTTAGTTGATCTACTAAAAGAAACCCTGTATATACAATGCCAATGGTTAATGCAATAGCATTGCTGCTAGTTATCTGGAAAGGGGAACATGGGACACTCAGTGGCAACTTAAAATTTAACAAGATTTTACAAAATCAACTACTTGCAACTTAAGGGTCAGCACTCACCATCAGACTACTGTAACACTAAATATGCCTTAAACTTACTGCAATGGTTTCTGTCATGATGCATATGCAATTGTTAGGCATAAGTCGATTTTGCTTGTTTTCTCACCTATTTTCTTTCCAGCAACCACATCATTTTCCTCTTGATATATTACACAAAAGTTTGCCCAGCATTGCCGATTTCCAAGAGTATAGTTTATAATAGTAGTAACTGATTTTAGAGTATCTCAATTTTTATATTCCCTAGTAAAGAGCTATGTATGTATAAGCTGTGGTTTGTGACTGTTACAATAGAGTATCTTAAGTGTATGTTCCCCAGCATCCTTTACAAAACCTGTATTATGCCATGTACTCGATGCTATTATCAGCATGTTTAAGAGATGTATTCTTAACAATTGTCCAATACATGTATATAAATCTAAAGACACAGCATGGGCAGGCAGAGTGTCTTGGACAGACAGTAAAGTGGTGAGAACATGCTCTATGATTTTACATGAGTAATACCATATAGAGGGAAACTTTGGCAAGGGAAAACTTTGGCGAATTTGGTGATTTACCACAAATTCGCCAACGTTTATCTGCCAATTACTCATAGCATCTCAGATTAACATATTCATAGCTAAACATTGAGCTCGAATTCGCCAAAGTTTATTTTGTTAAATGAAAACCGATATTCTAAAACCTATCTGACTACCTCCCAACAACCATGAAGACACATGATTCAGCTAAATTGTAAGAAAACTGTGTGGAAAAATTACCTTGCACTCCGAACAGTCTTACAGAGCAGCACAATTGACTGCTGGTACAATGCAACAAACATGGGTACAGCAAGAAAATATCATATAGTGCAAAAGTTTAATGATGATTTGTAGTACAGTTTTGTCAAAAATTTCCCTCTCAAATTTTTGCATTTAGTGTATTCTCTTATATGATATTGAAGCATTTCACTTGTCAAAATTCTCAACCATCCAATTCATCAAAATTTTCCCTTGTCAAATATTTGCACTATATGAATATTTACACTATACGGTAGACAGTGTATGTTCTTGATATCTTGCTATAAGCAATGGGTTTGTCAACTATTGCATTGCTTATTAGCACTCTAAATAATTTTGCAGCATGTACATATAGTTTATATTTAACAATGTAAGTTACCCATACAATGGGTTTATCAACTAACCTGTTCATCTGGAACACCAGACTGGAGTAAAGAATCCATAAATGGAACACTTTCTTGTTCTTCTCCACTTTGTCTTTTTCTAACTACCTCCTGGATAACATCTCTTAGTTGTTGTGAGTAACCTTTAAACATTTTCTCCCTGTCACTTCCTGGTGTAGGTGGACCAATACGTAAAATCTGTTCCATTTCATTCCACATCTGCATATATTTACAAAGTCCACAAAATTTTCTGTACACAAGCATATCTATACAGTACAACACCAACACACACATGCACGCACACACATACAAACAACACCAATTCAATTCAACTATACAAGTACAAATGTTTGCAAAATAATTTTAGACATCTATAACTATATACTACAGTACTACTTGACATGTACCTTGCACCTTCTATTATATACACTGTTACAATATCATTGGTTTGTTGTTGTATCACATTTACATACCTTATGATAAACACTGGACATTTTGCGGACCTCTTCTTCATCACTGAACATACTTCCATAACATGTCCTAGTGATACCTTTAAGAGTCATAGTTAAAAATTCTTCTTCTAGATCCACAATATTATCATCACCAAGACGTTGTGACCAGGTACTCACAGTTTCATTGGCAATCTGTTACAGTGAGATGTGTTAAAACAGCAGCTAAACATAACCTGATGTACTGAGTTTATATGTGTCATTATAATCCTAACTAAAATAACAAATACCTTTGAAGCATCGTTATGCATGTCAAAACAGACAAACTGTGAGAAAAGGTGTGCCCTCAAAAGGCTGAGTTTAAAGTTTTTTGAAGGCTGTACTCCATTTTCATAGCTTGGTTGTATTGGCATGGATTTCCTGCATTATATTAGCTGCAAAACCAGCCAAAAGGGCATGCTTTCTTCTTATATGCAGATATAATGATGGCTATATAGGGATGCGCCTTTGGTAAAAGCAAAGAGCAAAATGCTAGAAAAATAAGTGGAAAATTGGAAAAATGGGCACCAAGGAATGGAAATCTGGCACATTTTGCATGAAAAAGATCGAGATACTCTAATAGATTAACAGTCATGCATAGCATTAGGACAACATACACTTACAGGAAATCGTGACTAAAGATCGAGATACTCTAATAGAACAGTCACTATGTACGCAATAATCTAATAGAGCAGTCACACATGCTTGTAAGCTTGAGATACTGTAATTAATTTTTACTGATGCTCAGCAAAATAGAAAAATATCGAGCAAATTATTGAGCAAAATAGGTAAGAAATAAAAGAATTTCTGGAAAGAAAAATAGGTGGGAAAAGAAGCAAAATAGGCTCATCCCTATGGCTATTAAAGAGAGAAATTATACAGTCATAGTTTATTTAAATATTTTCAATAAAATGCATCCACACGTTTGAGGATTTCTATCCCACTGAAGCATCCCTACATCAAAGAAAAAAACTGAGAGTTAAACTGGGATGGAAGTTGAATCCTAGTAGGTAAGAATCTTAAATATCAAAGACAAATACTTCAAAGGCTTCTTGTGGCATATACTTGTTTCTGAATAAGCCATGAACCGTCTAATTTACACTTTTAGTTATACCTGCTGGAACACACTCCTTTAAGGAGTGCTGTATTACTTCGCTACTCACAGCGGTATTAAAATAAGCAGATGGAGATAACGGCTTAGGCTCTTCTTCAATAAACTGAGTTTCTTGCACTTTACTGCAATTGGCTCTGGAACACCACAGCAATTATACTTTCCCAAACAAAATGATAACGATATATAATAGAGTCTGGTTGTTAAGAACATGTTATTAATTTTATTAAATACATACTTGTTTCTTGTTGTCATGTTTGTTTTTCGCACATGCGGATGAACATGAAGCTCCAACATAAGGAGCAGCTATACAAGAGAGAAGAAATACTAGAGTCAGCTAGAGGGTTTGTCAACTGTGCAATACTTGTGGTACAAGGCTAATAACAACACTATGGTTACCAAGCAAAACAGTCTTCCACATTATGAAACTCAGGCTCCATATGAAGCATTTGCACAGAAACTGAACTCCAAACATTGATGTATGTGGTGACTACAAATCAAGCTGCCCCACCAGAGTCAATTAACACTTATGAAAAGATTATTTATTAGGCTTATATGCTTAGATAATTGCAATAATTGAGAAGTACCTAACAATCAGTACCAGGACAATGAATCTTTGTATTTTTGGATTAACGTGTCTGAGTACATCAAACCATGATCAAAATTTTGAAACCAAACAATTGTGTCTTTAATGAAGTGTGGGATAAATCTGCATACCGTATAATAAAAAAAACTTTGGCGGTAAAAAAGTCTGGCAAAAACCATCTATTGAAAAATTGGTAGAAAGTACCATGTGCAAGTGTGCCATTTTCCGGTGTTATGAATGTTGAGAGCAATGTTTAGTTTTACAGTGAACCTTGCACTCCAGCGCAGTGTAGTCTTGCGCCCGACCAATATGGGTCAGGTGCACGAGACCAGGTGCAGTGATCTCATGCTCAGTGCCAGGCAGATTATCATGCACAAATTCCTCATGTGGTGAACTGCGCCTTCTTTCTTATCTTTTGGTAGCTAGTAGTGTAAAATATTGCAGGACCGATTTCAACCGATGACACATGGTCTCATTATATCTGCTCGTGTGATTGCTACTACAAAAATTGGCAGAAAAAAACTTTAGCGATTGAATCCCTATTCACCAAATTCACCAAAGTTTTTTTTACTATACGGTAAGTTGCTAGTTAAACCACACCCTAGGATATCATTGTTACCAACACCGTAGCCTTGGAATGTGTTAGAGCTTATGAAATTATTAAGTTTTACTACTATTTAAACTAGAATATGACATAGAGTATATATTAAGTGAGGTGAGCAACTGACTGTGGTGGCTCAGTAATTATAAGGGTTTGGGTGTTAGGTACCAGATTCAAAACTTGGAGCTTTTATTGACAGCTTTTGTGCACTATTTGAATCCCTCAGTGACTGTTCTATTAGAATGTATCTCAGCCCTACAATCCTACACTTGTTTTGGTCTTTACCTTATAATTCTGTACATGGAACTCCGATTTTGAAGAAAAGATTTGTGCTCTATGTACACACTAATTTTTTTCAAGCTATTTCCACAAGCCCTTTGCCCTGTAGTCATGACAGAATGTTGACTTTTAATGTAAATTATCATTCTTAAAATTGTGAATAATTTATGAATGTTGATATGTGAATGTACCTTCATACTCCTTTATCTGCACCAATAACAATGAAGTTCAGAGTTTGCGATTCAGTAAAGAATGCAAAAGTAATGTATAAGTTTACTCTAATCAGATGTGTACTCTCCTATGTACATATAGGAAAAAGTTTGTGTACTCTATGCACCAACGTATATACTTGTGGTTAAATAGTGTACCCCCAGAGGATGTACAACAAACTCATGTGAGTTGATAGGATTTGTATAGAGCAGTTAAAAAGCTACTTTAGGAGGATATTTAAGTGCCTTATGCATAATGTAATGGTGCAGTGAACTACACTGAACCATAGAAGTTCGATATTAGTATACGTGGCAATTGGAGATGTTATCACATGATGAAGAGCTTGCTGAGTGAAAGAAATTGTGTTATAAAGGTATTCTACTTTACTATCCAGTAAGAATCAAATTAAGCATTAGTTAAAAAGTCAATTAAATTAAAACATGATTATTTTTGATAGCACTTAACGTGTGTTGTGTCTCCTCTGTCATACCACTACACCATGAAGCATGCCTCTATATTGTAGGTGAAATTTTGTATACCCTGTAAAACCATATTACGAGAAATTTGGCATACCCCAAGCAAATACCATGCATACACCAAATTTTCATCATTTACAGTAGTCAGCTAAGAGTACATTAATTCACCACCATTGATTTCACAGCTTTTAAACAATGGTTTCTTTGAAGGTCACACCCTTTTTCACAGCTTGGCTGTTTTGGTATAGCCAGTATAGTGAGCTACTACAATAGTACATAGTCAGTATACCTCAACAAAGGTAGGCATGTAGCTTAGAAGAGGCATTCCTTTCAACGGGTCATATACCCACTTCCTTCTCTCTTCCCATTCTTCTCCATTGGCATAGCCAATAGTTTCTGGTCCTGTCACTGGCTCAAACAATGTCATCAGTTCTTCTATAATTTAGTGAACACACAAAGAGAGAATAGTAATGCACTATCACTGTAATGGCAGCACAGAGAGATCCTATAGATAGTATATGATTTGCTGTACAGTAATTATACATATTTCATGCTACACAGTATACCTCACAACAGATACGTAACTATATCTCCTGATGTTTCAATATATAGAGAGTTCATGCCTTGGTTATCTGAACCTTAGTCATCTGAACATCTCACATCGAAAAAAAAAAGACTGTTCAATTAGAGTGTTTCATCACTAGTGCATTGCAGTACAGAGCTCCGTATACACTGTAAGTTAATGGTATGACTCCTGCATGATGATCGTACTTTTGAGTATGACGATGAGATATGTTCATCATACTAAGTGACCGCAGGAGTCATATACCATCAATTTACAGTGTATGGCTTCAACAGATTCACTTTGTCACCTCTAAAAACGGTGGTGTTTGGATGACTGAGGATCCATTGAATTTCAATTATTGCTAAAAACATATCATCAAGGAGTTTACAAATTCAAGGATAAAGGAATGAATGAAAATATTGCAATAAGAACACGTAATATATTTCACTATAAGTGTTAGCTCACATACTTGGTTTATTAATCAACTTAACAGTATCCTTGATCAGTTCAGGACTACAGATACTCACAACTCTTTGCTGACCCCACCAAAATGCAGCAATAGGTTGGTGACCATTCTTGTGTAAGTGAAGTAGATATTCATGTAGACTACCATGTTTGTGTACTTCAACTAGATCACCCATCCTATATACATGAATAAATACACAAATCTTGCTATTGTTACTATTCAGTGGACTGGACTACTGGAATGACATATTTTTAGTTTTTACACACTATATGGTTGGTCTTGGCATTCAGGGAACCTTTAGCTCATTACTAAATGCTGGATAGGAACAGTGGAATATGCAAAAACTGTCTTCTAAGCATTTCACTACTCTACAACACTTATATACTGGTGTATGGTGCTTCAGGTCATGATAGTGGTTAACTAGTGGTATATTATAGAGTGGCAAGTCTACAAAATTCAGTCTCAGATTTAGTAGGCCATCTAGCACATGCTAGTATGGCAGGCAGAGAAACTCTTTAGTTGTGTGATAGTTTTGTAGATTAAAAGTTTAACTTTTAAACAAGGTAGATTGTTCAACCAATGATCAACTTGTCAATGATACCCTGAATGACATATGGTATTTGGGGATGCTGCACAATTTGAGATACACAAGCTACACAGTCCATCCTAGAGACCATTGCTATCATGACGCTCCTGCAGCATTACCACATACTTTTTTTATTTTTTTTTATTGCTTTATGGTGTAAACACACCAAAGGTCTGTTGGTAATATGTACCAACACTATATACAATAAGGAGTGTATAAGTATTGCAGAGCAGTGGTGAAATCTTTAAAAGACAGTTTTTAACTTCCTGGTGGTTTCCTGAAGGCAGCAAGACTCAATAAATCCAATGAAGAAAACCCAGAAATATGTCAGTCCCGTAGACCATCCCAGTATTCCAGTCCAGTAAATGTCCAGACACTCATCAGTAACAATCACACAATAGACATCAGTTACATACCCTGGATTAGCTGGCTTTTGATCCCATCCTGGAATTGTTTTATTGGCTTTGTTGCTGTTCTTACTGGCCTACATATGGTGATATAGTATAAGGTATTATATAATTAACTAAAATTCAAGCATCCAGTTACAGGGTAGTACTAGGATAGTATGGGACAATTCACCAATGCAGGGGCGGAGGAAGCATCGTAGGCAACTGTGAGATCACACTTCTATCACTACCACCAGTTGTGCAAGCACAATCAGCATTTGCAGCATGCTTAGGCTAGCCCTTCGAAATATTGCACTCTGAGATTGAATCTGGAGACAATTTCACATCTACAACTTTTTATTTATTATAACTGCTAAAAATAGAATAAATAGTTACTGACTGCTCTATTAGAGTATCACTGACTGTTCTATTAGAGTATATTGAGTGAATATCCAAAAGCAATCCTGGAAAACAGGAGCAACCAGACTGCTTTCTACGGACTAGGAACATGGCTTGGTAGCTACCATTAAAAATTGGATATGCATTCCTACATTGCCTACCTGGTTCCGCCGCCCCTGCAATGATTACGACTCCCTCATTTTCTGTAGGCTTGTAAATAGAGCTTGGAAGTGCACACACATATTGGCCCCAGACTTCTGTTGGTCCCACACTATGAATTTGCATGAAGAAATCACAGCTTGAGAAGATTGTATAAACAGCAAAGTCTATGAGTGAAGAAGCCCTAAAAGCTGAACTGAAAGGGCTACCTAAAAATTGTCAGACATCAGAAACACATGTAGCAGCAGTACAAGTGCATACCATTTGCTATCAGATTAACTATACAAGGCAATTTGATTTATTACTGCAACACCCAGATGGCAAATGAATTTGATTTGTTGGCTTGGTATGCAATTCAATATAATCAAACTATGGTGAACACTGACTTCACTATAAATCACATGAGTGCATGGTGTAATATTACATGTGTATATTTCTTATTCGAAATTACGTCACAGACATAAAATGGCCGCTGTAGTGTGGGGACATTCGTAAAATTTGTATGGGCGACTATAGGAAGAAAATTTTTGAATGATGATATCTCAGCTAAGACAGAAGAAATTGAGCTCTAACCAGCAGGTATGGTTATAAATTAGCTGAAAGAATATGAATCTAGCGTTGCTTTGAAAATCAACCGAAAATCGCTTTTACGCACTTATTGTAATGTCTTATAGCCATACCTGCTAGTTAGAGTTCGATATCTTCTTTCTTGGCTGAGATATTGCTGTTCAAAAATTTTCTTCCCATAGTCGCCCATACAATTTTTATGAATGTCCCCACACTACAGCGGCCATTTTTATGTCTGTGACGTAATTTCGGATAAAGCTCATAGAGATACTCCTTTCTGAGAGCAAAATTGGTATACTTCTGACATAGGTCAAACAACAGCTTATCAATATTGTAGCCACCCTATATAGCACAAGTGTATGCAGTGCTATATCTGACCACAAGCACATGGTCTTTCAGTCCCTTAAAAAAAACAGGATTTTTCTTGTCCCACTCAGTTACTGATGGAGTGAATGGCAGCTAGGATAAACATTATATATAGACTATATTAAATTTCGCTCACAATGTGTTAATTTGTTTTACAAGGAATGTATTCTAAAACAACTCAACTGCTAGTGTGGCATTATACTTTCCGTTTGAACACCTGCGTATTGTATATGATTACAGTAGCTACACCTTAATTATTACAGTCATGTGGCTCACTCAATATGTAAGAGTTCAAACGGAAGCAATAAGGTCAGTCTGTACTCCTGAAATTACGTTTTGCATAGCTATGTGTTTCAGATCATATGCATAAAAAATTTTCATCCAACCTTGGGTGATGAAGATAAACTGCAAATAAGCTTGCATGCGTGCTTGCATGGCAAAAATTAACTTGTCTATCAGCAACACTGTGAATGTCTGCCTCTACTCTACAGTGAGCAATCAGTTGGTATAATATACTCTGAAGATGGGGATCAATTTGCAGATATTTTTCCAAGTGTTTATGCAGTGTAGCTGCACTCTACATGTCCCTCCCTCACACACAAGATTTTATTAGCAAGGCTGTAGCTGTAGCAACATGACTTATACATCATGCAACTGATTAAAACTGTTGCCAAGGCCTGGCCGGCGGGCGGTAAATCATGATCACACGTGGCTCCACATGTTCCAGCGTGCCAGACGGTTTAGCTTGTGCTACTGTGTATGTGTTTCTGCCCCCACACAAACTGTCCGGCTGGCACTGACTCCGGCAAGGCTAAATCCGAGGTACTGTCGGTACACTAGCAGTAGTACAGCAAAACTCACCACAGTGCGAGATGACTTGACAATGCAGTACACCACAACGAAGACAGCGAGGCCCACCACTGCAGAGAAAACGAGCGTTAAGAGGAATTCCGACATGATAGATAGACAGGAACCAACGTCAAGGGATGACGTCACGCTGCTGGATCACGTTACCGCAAATTGATTGACAACCCAAAGCAAGAATTCCTTCATCACAAGATTGGGCAGAGTTTGCCTCTCTGCCCACTGTTTGAGCAATTTATATACTTTGGCCCCTTTTCTTCTTTTTTTTGTGTTACACCTTTTCAGCTATAAGTCACTAAGTCTAAAAGTCCTTGAAATTAGCTATAGGTTAGGTAATTCTAAGGCTGCAGCACATGTTGCTGTCAGACCTTCAGTGCTGGTCACTGTAAAGCACTAATAACAATAATAACAATTATCCTCTCAAACTTAAAGGGGCCGGGTCTATCAACTTCAACACCGAAATGAGCTATTAACTTTAGTCAGCAGTTTAGCAATATGGATGAAAGGATGGAGAACATGCGTTTTTAATTGTTTATATAGAATATGGTTTCCTTAAAAAGTTATACAGTGAAACCTGTGTATTAATGACACCACAAATTATACGTTCCCTATAATCTATGAGGACTGACCAAAACTGTCCAAGGTGTCCTGATTTTCCAGGCCAGTTTGCATGCTAAGGAATTATTTGGAACCATTGCCAAGTGTCCAGATTATACAGGTGTCCTCATTTTCAAGTGTCCTGATTACTAAACAAGTTCCACAATAGTAGCTATATTTATCATATATTATTGGATGTGTGTGAAGACCCTTTTTGCAAATCTGGTCCAGTCGTCTAGAAGATCTATGATCAGGCCCTTATCTATGGTAGCTAACAGTGTTGTTCTATCATCTTCCTTGTAGTGTATCCAGTAGCTTCAAAGTGTTGTATCACTCTGTGATTATTATAATAGACTATTAAATTGTAGCTACATCATGTGTCATAATATACCCTCAGGCAAGCTATGTTATGGTAACATGTTCATCCTTACTTTCTGGCTTCTCATGAATATATAATTCAATTAAAGCTTTTCATTTTTAGATGGGATTCTCTAAAGGGGACACCATCAACACCTTTTACATTCAGTTTGATATGAAGTAGAAGAGTAGACCCATCTCATCATTAATCACCATGATAGCTACTGTATATTAATTTACAAAAAAGGAGACATGATCTTTACCAGCTGTTACTGATACAAGTCACAAATTCAAAACTTTTTCAACTGCTGAAGATTGAAATGATTTACCCCAGGGAGCTGTGCATGAAGGCTCAGGTGATTTTTAAAAATATGGCTACTCATCAAGATCATAATTATACTCATTATTTTGTAACTTAACACAATGTACACAGGGGTGTAGCCAGGATTTTTTGAAGGGGGGTTCCAGCACCAGCATTGAGTTACTAGAAGCAGGGGTCTGGGGGCGCAGCCCCCAACCGCTGAGAGACTTTCAATATTTTAATAAATCAAAACTCAGCAAATCGCTATATTTTATGCAAAAAGTACATTAATTATGATGCATTAAGTGGCCCTGGGATGAAGGTACTGTAGCACTAGATAAAGTCACCTAGTGGAAGCAGACAGCGCATAACACATAGAGACACATATAGCTAGTAATCTGTAGGTGATGGTTATATCTCACTGTGGTATAGGAGCCATGAATCCACTGATACAAATGACGATCAAACAATATAACTATACAATTTGAAATATGCATAGCATGAATTCATTTTGCATAACACAAGTGATAAATTACTGGAGCTCTATATCTTTAAACACTGCATACCAAAACTATAGCAGTATAAGGTCATGCTAAGTTTTGCATTTAATGTTGGAATGTCTGAAAAACTTCATATGGACATGGATATTTGCATGCATGTTCTATTAGAGTATACCTGACTGCTCTATTAGAGTATATACCTGACTGCTCTATTAGAGTATATCGATCTTTTTAACAAGTTTTGAAGAGGGCTCATGTTACCTCTGTAAATCCTTCCCTGAGAGATGAATGTAAGTTTTATCAATTGTTGTGCTGTGCCATTACACTATATTGCTCACTCATTTTGTCCTGCCACACTAAATGGTGTGTTAGGATCCTACTTGCAGAAGTCTAAATTTTACAGGGGGGGTTCCTGAACCTCCCGGAACCCCCCCCCCCCCATCCCTACGCCCCTGGACTACATACCTATACAGAACATGCAGGTAGCTAAATATACTTACCAAGTAATTTACTTACCATGCATTATGTATATGCTAAAATAATTTTGATCAGAAATCGCCCCTGTAAAATGAAAATGTTTTACTGGCCACATCAACCGTGACTTTACATAGTATAAAAGAAATATGAGAGATTGAGACGTTTAGCCACAACTACTTAACACAACTAGCTAGTAGTCTATGGCTTCTTACACACATTATGAACTAAATTTGTCCTTTCAATGGTAGAGGTACAGGAACTTACATTATAAATGCATTACTTTTCACTCAAATTAGGGACACATATTTAGTGCCACTGTAAGAAAATCTACATTTGATTCTTATATATACATGCGTTGAGACTGTTGGCTATGCATGCAAAGTTATGTATAATAATATTAGTTAATATCATACTCTTTTCACTGCCCATATATACAAAAGTCCCAATAGCAGCAGTGAAATTTATCTCAAATTTCACTGGTAGCAGTGAGACGTTGTAATTCCAATTTCATTGGCTAGAGAATGTGTTTAGCAACGGTTGCTATGGCCCAAATTGTTTATCTTAGAAACGGTCCCCGTGGCAATGGTTGCTATAGGTTATTTTGATTCTCCATTTGAGCCATAGCAACCAGACCCTAACAACTGTTGCTTGGCAACCAAAGTATGCAGTGAAATTTGGGCACTCTTGTTGCATTGAAAATGGAAATTTCAATGCAACACTCATGCCATTTATCCCAAATTTCACTGCTACCCATGCTAGTACTAGGTACTGGGGAGCCAAGAATGTTTGTGTCTTGAGTCTTAATAATCATGCAATGTTGATGGTTTCTGCTAATTTGTATATAATAATCCACAAACTTTGAGCACAACCCCATTGCTCCTAGGATATTTTGTTCTTAATAGTGTAGCCAACAGCACTAAAACTTGGTTGAATGTAGAAAAATGTACAAGTGCTTTCCTGCATAGTAGAGAGCTAAGCAAAAAATCATTCACTTTTTGATAAAAGCACCAAACTTGGTACAACATTATTTGCTTAATTCATATTAGATATGGTGTCATTATAATTAACAATCCTAATATATACGCTTAAAGAACCTGAAGAGTAAAATCAATAGAAATGTATTGTGGAAGCCATTAAAGTGCTCAATAGTAATTCTACTGAAACTTCACTAGTACTGTATAGTAGAGACCATGAGGGTCTGCACTTTCCTGTCCAGAAATGTACCAGCCTCACTTTTCTCTAGCAAGTTTCCTTTACTGGATTTTCTCCAGAATGATGCCTTCAGCCACTATGGTAAAGGCTATGGACTTAATTTCTTCACTGTTTAATGTCACTTCAACCAAAAATGTGCCTATTCGACAGCCGTAGCAGCTACAATGCATGCATCATGGACTTATCTTTTGTGTCCTGTTTTTTCTTGTACATTTATAGATATCGATTTACAGGTAGTGTATTAATATGGCTTCTACTGTAGCACAAGAATCATCTGTAATGTTCATAGTAATTTCCATACTGAGTGGATTTGTTTGGTTGCAGCAGACTGTCCTTCATTTATATGATGGGTGACGTGGAAGTGAAGTCAGTGGCAGTAAAATTTAATGATAGTTGGGGCACATGTTCAATCGCACAGTTCATGTGTCTTATGCCACTCTTACTTTTTTCTTGCAGTATGTACTGGTTCACCATTGATGAGTTATGAAAAAGTGCACCAAAACTGCAAGTACATGCACTACTACAAATACTTTTTCTTACTACTGACGTGGACTGACCCGAAGGTGGTAACAATGCAATATGGTAAATGTAACTGATAAGACCACAGAATTGAACATGCAGGAGTGAATGACACAGAAAAGATTGATACTATATTGTAAGGTGATATATCTGTACATGAATTACACTATCTCTATATTAGAAGCTTCAGAAAATGTAAGAGCAGAGTTTGCTTTACGAAGCTCCTTAATCTCTTCCAACAGTGCAGTATCTGATAACTTAGCCTTGAGAGCAAACTTGTAGGCTTGTTCTGCTTCACCTGCACGACCAGACTATACATACATATTACAATAATATAATACATGACCAGGTTTGTTATATGAAACAAACCTTTAGGCAAACTAATGTCAGGTAGCCCCATACAATTGGGTCTGAGTTGTTTAATATATTAGCTTCTGACAGTGCGTCTTCTGCCTCTGTCAATTCTCCAAGCTACAGAACAATGTACTTCAGTGATTCCCTGGGTAACAGTATTATGACACAGTGCTACATACTTGCTACATACAAATTCACATTTATAATTTAACCCTTAGAATTAATTTAAGCACTGCTCCATCTAGTATAGGAAACTATGAATTTTATCAGTTTCATGCCAGGTCAAATACTACAGTACAATGAAACAATGCATCAAAACTTTTCTTGAACACTAATATAACACTGACACTAAGGATAAATCACATGTTAGCAGCTCAGTACAGTTTGCCACTTTTCTTTATTTATTTTACTCTGGATACGTTCATAGGATTGGAGCCTCAGTAATTACATAATTTGTGAGCAATGGGTGGCCTTTACTCACATCATGCTTGGGTCTCTAAATTGCAGAGAATTTGGTTGATGTGTTCTAACTATAACAAATTGTTAATGATTATACACTTCAAAATATTACTACATACTACTCAACTCACATAATAACAAGCAATACCAACAGCTCGCCATGTTATGGAAGATGGTGATATTCTGCTTGCTTGTAAAGCAACATCTTTCATCTTTTCAAACTACAAATACAAACTACATAACATTTATAATGCTAGTACCTTACAAACTGTACCTGATTTTCTTTCAGGTATATATCAGCCAATGTAATATAAACACACTGAATGTCCACACAATTATCCACAAAGGATACGGTCCTCTCAAAACATTCCTTAGCTTCTTGAATATCACCAGCCCAATAGTGGGCATATCCCAGTAATGAATAAGCATTACATTCCTATAGTGAACACATGTTCAAATGTACATGCTGTGAATGTTTACCTGGCAGTTGACTTTTACAATGCTCTGCAAGCACTCAATAGCAGCTGTATATTTGTTCTGATAAATGAGGAGTCTACCATAGGCAAGGTTGTATGCCAGTGATGGGCCACCTTCAGGTGAGTCCAATTCATTAGCTAGTGCCATCTCTGCAAACTATACATGTATACATGTCAATTACATGTATATAAAATTATTTACTTAGCTTACTTTCATAGCATGGATGTCCAGCAGGTAAGATGCAGTTTGAAGGAAACAGCTTTGCTGTGCATCATCTTCATCTTGATCATATTCATTTTTCTGAATGTCACCAAAAGAAATAGCAGAAGTGGTTGCAGCATTATGAACAGATGATGTATCTTTCAATGGGATAGTGGTTGGTGTAGTTGTCAGAGCTCGTTTCTCAGCATTATTTGCTTTAGCATCATCA
Organism: Dysidea avara; assembly: GCF_963678975.1. Taxonomy (NCBI): domain Eukaryota; kingdom Metazoa; phylum Porifera; class Demospongiae; order Dictyoceratida; family Dysideidae; genus Dysidea; species Dysidea avara. The sequence continues at coordinate 14,130,691 of NC_089284.1, read as the reverse complement.
GAAGGGTCAGCATGTACACTGACTATGTCATCTTTGAAGCTTACTGAAGATTCTACATTGAGCATTGGCTTCTTGATCGGCTGGGCAGATTCAGGGGCAACTGTAGTTGGGGTACTAGTTTTAGTAGCATCGATGGTATTAGCAACATCATCTGCTACTTCGTCATTTTGACCGCCACCATTTGTGCCAATATTCTGTCCAGTTTCTGACTCTGTCATTTTTGTGCTGCTACTACTGGCCTGTGCGCCCGACAAAGTTGGAGCCCTGACGTACACCTGTGGAACATGGCCACCACTACTCTGTTGTTTAAGACTTGATGTTATCGGGACAGCCTTCAGAGTACTTTTTCTCCTGCTACTTTTGTCTGATGATGTTGCAAAGTTGACTAACGTTTTTGTCCTTGGCCCATAGTTGAGACGAGCTGCCCGTTCATAAGCCATGTCACACATTATCTGGTTAGATGTGCTCTCATAAAATAGCCCTAAAAATAAGGGAGCTGTTAATACAATAGCCAAACTATGAGCGTTGTGCATACCTGTCATTACCCAGGCTATAATGTTATCTGGATCACTTGTAGTAGCCATTTCAAAGAATGTCTCCGCCTCTTCATAATGTTCAGACAAACAGCACATCATGCCATAGGCCAGGAGACTACGTAAGTAAAACCCAAAAATTATTAACAATAAACAAAATATTTTACCTAGGTATGTGAGTTTGGTCTAGAGATACAGCCTCATAGAAGCATTGTTCTGCCATGTCGTTTTTCTCTACCAACAAGCAAAATGCTCCGTAATCAAACCAGTGATCTGCCACGCAGTCTGCTTTAGCAAGTCGCTGTAACATGTAACAAATACATATAAATGCCTGCAATGCATCACTTACCTCTTTGTAGTAGAATTCTGCCAAATCATAGTTCCTGGCCACCTGTCAAATATCATACAAATCATAGGCATAGCAAGATATTTTTAGATAGGGGGGCTCTACTTTGGTGTCGAAGAGAAAAAAAAAGGTCAACACCTGCTAAGAATGGCTGTCCTCCACTAAATAATATAGATTGTATCACTGATAAAGCACATAAAAATCCTTATTCACAATTTCATAATTTGCTACACTGCTTCTCTGAATACTGTGACTGCTTTATTACAGTAACTGACCGCTCTATTAGAGTATCTCAATCTTCTTGAATTTACAATCAGAGTTGGGGGTAACGCATTACAAATACCGCGTTACGTAATAATATTATTTATACAGTAACGAGTAATATAACGCGTTACATGACAAAGTAGCGAGTAATATGTAACGGATATTACATCTAGAAATTGTAACGACTGTAACATGTTACTTTCTTTATAGGCGCATTGTATCCAGGCGCGTGATTGATTGCATTTTGGGTCTAGACAAGACTGGAGATAGCATTATAGGCATGGACAAAGAATGATAGTGTATGGGGAGTGCCCTTGAGGCCAAGATACAACAAAAAAAAGTGTATTTGTGGCTGAACTACACCAGAGAAACACATGTCTGTCTTGCTCATGCAGGTGCTTGTGTCACTTGTAGTTGTAGGCTGGTAGCTTGTAGGCTGGTAGCTTGTAGGCTGGTAGCTTGTAAAGTTGTATTTAGAAGGTTGCACTTACTTTATAGTTTGTAATGAACAAATGTAATATTATTACTAGTTACAGCCCTCAGAGTAGCGAGTAATATGTAACTCGTTACCTTTTTCAGTAAGTAATATGTAACTGTAGCGCTACATCATGTAAAAGTAATGAGTAATATGTCACTAGTTACATTTTTAGAGTAACGATCCCAACTCTGTTTACAATCAGAAAATCGCAAGAGGGGCTGGATTCCCCCCCCCCCCCCCCGGTTGCTACGCCTATGCAAATAAAGTAGCACACTAAAATAAATGTAACAAACCTCAGCCTCATGAGCAAACTGTCTCATCATTTCTGCATCAGTGAAAGTAGGAGGTTGTGGCTTAGGATCTTCCAATGAAAGTACCTATACATTGCATGTACATATTGTGCAACACAATTAATGGACATTCTGGCATCTACTTCATATTAATACTCACTTTGTTAACTCCAACATGCATCTGGTCGACAAGAAACATGTAAAGCTTGCTCATAAACATCTACAGTTAAATGCACAGAATAGTATTATAATATATTATAAGAATTGAATAGTTTGTACCTGTAATTGCTGCTGGTCAGTCAGTGGTACAGTATTGACATATTTCTCCCTCACAATTTTTACAACGGCTTGCTATGGATCCAAAAGGTACAATATACGCACTATTAAACAATGAACAATAGTTGCATAACAAGCATTATACATACACACACACACATACATCATGCTGATGAGTGTGTGTGTGTGTACGTGCATGTGTGTGTGTGTGTGCGTGCATGTGTGCATGTGTGTGTGTGTGTGTGTGTGTGTGTGTGTGTGTGTATGTGTGTGTGTGTGTGTGTGTGTGTGTGTGTGTGTGTGTGTGTGTGTGTGTGTGTGTGTGTGTGTGTGTGTGTGTGTGTGTGTGTGCATGTGTGCGAATATTCCTGGAACCATGTGATGTTCAGATAACAGAAATAGTAGCATAAGGTAAACCAGTACTATAATTATATGAAACAATCATTTAGGCATTCTGTTACAGAGAATTCCAGGTCTGATTCCACTGTATGTAACATTTAAGTACCTTGAGTTTTTCCTTAAATGCATAGTATTTTCCAGAAGAGTTCAGTTCAGATATAAGCTTTCTTCTTCGTTCTTCAATATCTTTTTGATTGGTCAATGATGATTCATCAGGTATAGTATCACCAATAAGATTTCTAGACATGGAGTAATTGACAGTACACATGTTATGCAATTATAAATATGTGACCGGCTGAGCAAAAACTGGCTGTTTTCGCATATAAAACATATTTAAACAAACTAGGTAAATATAAGCGCACCACATAAAATTTTGTACACGCTTTTTGATCACTTTGGTATGCACTGAAACAAAGCTCAAATCAATAAAACATATACCGTAGGAACCATTAAATTGGCCAGAGCACAGGTTCTAGGCATATTTCACACATGCATGTACACACACCTCCTCACACTCTATACAACAAAAGGCACGTGAGTTATGGGCACTTCTTTATGATGGAGTTTAAATTAGAAATAGTCATATTGTTGACATAGCCTTCTTCTCTGTGCACACGGAGGATATGATCGATTATTTAAGTGCCTGTAATTGCCTGCTATATAAATCAAATTTCTAGCTGTTTCAAATGTCTAATGCTATAACTCCAAGACTATTCATCATATCAGACTGAAACTTTGGCAGTCCACTCCATTGTTACCATAGATAACAGAGGAGCAATTCTAGGAATGTATGTAAATGACCTGCTTTGCTCAGTTGGTAACACCATAGATAATAGAGTACTTAAAAGGGATAGGAAACGCAATAACGTGATGTCACAAAATACGTACATTTCTATTGGAATTCCGTGTATTACGTCACGAACATACTCATTACGCTTGCTGCGCTTGTATCAAAGAGAAATAAATTGTTGTAACGACAGAATTTTGCAACCAACAACTGTGAAACTTCGCTACAGTGAACTCAAGTAAGTAATTGAGGGAACTAGGATGGTACCAACCCTCAAGGAAGTTATGCGCAAAATTAAAGGAGATTGAAAGTGAAAAAACGGCCCAAAAATTACTTTAAACCACTTTACTTTCTTCGTAAATATATTCTATCCTTTTAACTGTGATAAACCTATTCCTTACCATTTAACAGAGAGAACCAGTAGAAATATCAGAGCAAAACAGGAACTGTTGCCTGAAGAAACGACTAAGTATCTTCCATTTTTAACCAAAAGTTTAAACCACCTTGCAATACAACGCAACGGTAAAAGACTGTGTTGGTGACACGCCTAGCTTACCACAAGATTCGAAAGTGGAACCAGCTATAAAAGAAGCGGTATGGACGAGGCATGAAGGTACTATGAGCGAAAGTATGACAGCGTGTAACAATCACGGTTAATGTGATACGCTTAGTTACAAAATCTATGGTCTGAATTCTTCGCCAAAATCTCTCACAAAGGCCTAAATACTTGCTGTAGTACTATTTACGCTACTTAGAACACTAATTCCCATGCTTGAGCACATAACTGTCTTGTCCTTTCAAGTCACGCGTAACAGAAATCAAACCGGAAATCGCTTGCATTTCCTATCCCTTTTACTCTATTATCTATGATAACACATGTAACTATGTAACATACCTGTACTCTGACAGCAACAGGTTGATAACATTACCCACTTCTTTGTGGAAATCTAGAATAGCCTTCTCTGCTCCTCCAATCCTCTTAGGCAGAGCAGGACGAGAAGGAATGTACTCTGATATCCTATACATGATATAGACAGTTCCAGCATATATAACATAGTTATTGAGAACCTTTTAGCCAGAACAGATATAGTTCGTTTGGGAATCAAGGAAGTTTCCAAGTTGATTTCTATCTTAAGATATGCTCTTGACTCCAAATATGCATAAGAATCCGACTTAGATTCTGCTTGAGGAGTGGCTTCAACTGATTCTGATGGAGATCCTTCTTGTGATGAGTTTAGTTTGGTGTTCGAACCCTAATAGCATATTCTTATAGCATGTTCGACAACAAATCTCAAAATTATAAACATCCAAATCCTATATGTACACATGATTTGATTGGCAAACTGGTAAATATGTGTTGTATCCACTAGTAATAAATGTTCTATTGGAGTAGTTGAATACAGTATTGGACAGCAATAGCATTAAGAGATGTGATATTTTACAACATATAATATGCAAGCACAAAAGCTTTTAGCTGTGTTTATACCTTTCCTTTGCCTCTCCTAGCTGACCGTGTTCCTCTATTTGAACTTTTAACAATACCCAGCAGAGCCATAGTACTCTTTGACCTTGAAGTCTAGACACATACAAAGTGTTGTATTACATATTAATTGATGAAATAACGGTATGCATAATGCTCTGATATATAACCACATAATAGCATGTACATGGCACACATAGCAAGATATGCAAGCTATCTGAGGTAACAAAGACAAAAAAGTACACACATATCTTATTTAGGCATTCATTTGATCGACACCAAGTGAAACTAGGCATTTACTTATGTTGTGATGCTGTATACCTCTGGCAACTATAAACAGGACCAGGTATTTATACAAGAGACCATAATTTGAGGCAATAGGGTACTTGTTCCTGCCTGTGATTCCAGATGCATGTATATGTGTACATGTGTGTATGCATCCATCATATGTGTGTGCATGAGCGTGTGTCTGCCTATACAGACCTTAAGTTTACAAGTATAAGGAAAAATTAGGAATTTTAAGTTTGATTAGGTGTATGTAGTCGACCTCCCTTGTTTCCCTACTTTTTATGATCCTTAATTAAACTGAAAATTACACTTGTTTGCTTACTTTTTGTAATGTTATTACTGGTGAACCTGTGCAAACCACATCAAAAGAAAGAATGGTGCCAGAGTTGATGGTTTCATCTGAATGTGGCGTCAATGTGCACCCCAACTATCAATTACTCACTCAAAAGTGAGGTGGCCATTACACTTTGCTTTCAGCTATGTTCAACTTGTTACACAGTGTTACAAATGAAGAACAGTAGGAGAAGTGCTGTCACCACGGAAAATATGGACGATTGCAGTTTGCAAGTGTAGGGAAGTCATCATGCGCTACCACAAATTGACACCTTGGGCTGTCAACAAAAAGAAATGGAATGCAAAGGAGGACAAAACGTAAGTCTATGATGTGTGATTTAATTTTAGACCCATTTATTAAATCAATGAATGGCAAAATGTATACTTATATCTTTGATATAAGTATACATTTTGCCATTCAATGAATACAAAATTACATTCAATTCTTGAATGTAATTTTGTATTCAATAATCAGTAATTGCTATTGAAACTAGGAATTAATGATTAGAATGTAAAATGTGTATGATAATATCCATTTTACATTCATAATATAAAATAAATGATATGTTGGTTATTTTCTACAAATCATAAGGATATAGGTAGCTTGTATTTAGTACTAGGGGGGTGGTTGGTGTGGGGTTGAGTATGTTAATACGGTTAGAATTATCGGGAACAGGAACAATGCTTGGAGATGATCATTTATATAATGTAATAGTGACAGCGCATGCCTTAGTTATGATATTTTTTTTTGTGATGCCAATTTTAATAGGGGGGTTTGGGAATTGGTTTTTGCCAACTTATATAGGTTCTCCAGATATGGCATTTCCAAGATTAAATAATATAAGTTTTTGGTTATTGCCGCCAGCAATAATGATGTTAGTAGGGTCGGCATTTGTGGAACAAGGAGCGGGGACAGGATGAACATTGTATCCACCACTTTCAAGTATTCAAGCACATTCAGGGCCTTCAGTAGATATGGCGATATTTAGTTTACATCTTGCAGGTATTTCTTCGATATTGGGGTCAATGAATTTTATTGTGACGATTTTAAATATGCGGGCCCCAGGAATAAGTTTTGATAGAATGCCACTATTTATTTGGGCAATTTTGGTAACGGCTTTTTTGTTATTGTTGTCTTTGCCAGTTTTAGCTGGGGGGAGATAGGAATTTTAGTACATCTTTTTTTGATCCAGCAGGTGGAGGAGACCCAATTTTGTTTCAACACTTGTTTTGGTTTTTTGGACATCCAGAAGTATATATTTTAGCATTACCCGGGTTTGGGATTGTATCTCAAGTGATACCAGTATTTAGTCAAAAAGGGGTATTTGGTTATTTGGGGATGGTGTATGCTTTAATTTCAATTGGTGTTTTGGGATTTATAGTTTGGGCTCATCATATGTTTACTGTAGGAATGGATGTGGATACTCGGGCGTATTTTACTGCGGCAACTATGATTATAGCTGTACCGACGGGAATAAAAATATTTAGTTGGGTCGTAACTACTTTAGGAGGAACAAAGATTTTAGATACTCCTATATTGTGGGCGATTGGGTTTGTATTTTTATTTACTATTGAAAAACAAATAAGACACATAATCTATTCCAAACACAAAGGGTCCAATTTTACCCGACTCTGGTCCTACACTTATTTCTCACCCAATAACCAAGTCTGGCCCCACTATTCCACCTAATAATATTACAACAAATAATATTATAAACCCCATATTAATCCCATTCGGAACACTTCTCTTGTGTTCCGAAAGGGAATAATACTCATACTAATACAACTGATTCAAGGTAATAATAAAACAATTTTTAACATTTTCAATTAGCAAAAACAATTAATATATTAATTGCGATTAAAAATCATCCTATCCTCAATATATTTTAATAAAGGAAACAAAACTAAAAAATAAATAAAATATATAAAAGGCAGTTGCTAATTACCCAATAACTACATACGGCTCTTCCACTGGTCGGCCACCAATTAGAGTTAATAAAACAATATCCCCCACCATAAACCAAAAAGCCAATTTACTTATCGGATACATCCCCAAACTTAACACCCGCCCTTTATATAAAAATGGTATATACTGCAGTATGCCAAAAGGCACCTGTCGGGCTAAAGCAATGTCGAACAGTGAAAAAATCAAGCCTGCAGCCTTAGCCATTATCGAGGTACGCTTGTCTGAAGGTATTAGTATCAAACAGTACAGTCGTACTGTTTAGTAGGGTTCCCCTAAAGTGATGCATGCTGCAGTGTCTAAAAACAACCATGGAAATATCACACACAGTGAAAATCACAAATATTCTTACTCCAATTCAGCATCAATTACAGCATTAAAAACAAGAAAAAACTTACGTAATACAGACATCAGGATATTGAATTTTTTTAAAAATCGCCATAACTTGAACTTTCATCTGACTGCCAGCCTGACCACAAGGCTACAAAGCAGTGCACGGCCACCATTTTACGCTACAGCAACAAACTCACTGGTGGGATGTGCCTTTTGTAGTTCCAACGAATGTCTGCTTTCTGTGCTTGCCATTCCTTTTATCTTCAATTAAATGGTTGTGTTCTTCTTCATGGAAACCATACCAAGGCATTAATTTTCCTACTGACACTTCCTTGAATAGATGCCACGAACTATTTGAGATGCTGTGGCAGATATAGTGGGGTCAAAAATTGTGGTTTCGTGACCAACCTCTGGCTAACAAAGTTTGATGGTTTAATATTGTACTTTAGGGTATTTTAAACAAAATGGGCTCCCACGCCGCTTTTTAAAGTCCGGGGAAAGTTCGGTAGAACCAAAAGTCCAAAATGGCTACTAACTGACATGCGCAAAAAAAAAATAATGATAAAAATTCAAATAAAGGTTCTTTTAAAACTAATTTGGGGTCAAGCAATCCATTTCTGATGTTATTTTTGTGATTGGATGTTCTGTTAATGTAAAATTTTAAGAATTTTGCTCAATAATATGTAATATAAACAGTGTGTTAAGTCTAATTCAAGGTTCATCCAATGACTCCAACTCATTTGATGATTCAGATTCAGTATCAAAATCAGATTCAGATTCAGATGCAGCTTCAGATTCAGCTCTGAATTGGCAAAGTCATAGCCATCCTGTCACACTGATGGGACTGGAAGTGAAATTGGAAGGGCAGGTTTGTGTGGCGCACTGGCCATTCACCAATTCCCAAACATGACCTATAGGAGAGGGATGTCTTCTCAGGTCAGGGTGGCACTGAACATAGGCTAAAAAGTTGGCACATTTGATATGTTGCTCAAGATTGTCATCATCAGGAAGCAAACGCACCGAAGATTTTTTCTTTAGGCTTTTCCATTTGGTTGCACAGGCTAGATTCAGAGAGGAATTTTGTGTGTCTCCATAGATGTAGCGGATAACAAAGGACTTAAGGTCATTCAAGACATCATCACTCAGCAGAAGGCCTTCTCTACACTTTGAGATGAGGCTACCGGCCTCAGTACTTTTTGACAATTTCTCATAGAGGGATATCTTGCTGTGCCCAGAAAAACAGCTGTTGGCATCACAGCCAGACAAGACACAAAAAGGTATAAGAGATTTGGCAAAATATTCAGTACACATGCCTCTGCAGAAAAAAAATTGCTTCTTAGAGGTATTATAATACCTGGAATGTCATGTGAAATGGCTGCAGCCTGAATGTACACATCTGTGTCTTCTGCATCGATTACTATGAGATTGCTATAACCAGGTGATATCAATCTTAGAGCTGCATAAACAGATAGCATAATTGTGTCAGTCCCACCCTGGCTAAAACTCAGGCTTTCTTTGGTGTCACCAGTTGACAGACTCACTCAGTCCTCACCCACTGAGTAGACTAGTTCCTGACTGATAGACTTAGACAGTTCTGAGAGCTGATGAGTTTTGATTAGAGCCTGGAGGCATTTCTTGTTGCCAGCAGTGCAGAGAATTGTCTTGAATTGCAGACCATGGGAAATAGATCAGCTGGCTTCATATATACATTGGGTATGGGACCTTGACCCTGAATGCGCAATTCACGCTTATCTTTGATCAGTGGACTCAGCATAGTCATGGGGATCATTGATGCAGATGATGGTGGTAATACTGACATGCTGTGCCAGGATCACAGACCCTATTTTGTTGGTGTAGTCACCCCAAGTGTGTGGAGGCCCATCACTCTTGACACATAGGTGATGCTAGGCACTACATCTTGTCCACTAATGCTGTGTAAGAGTTGACATCAAGAGGCAGTAATGCTAACTTCTGCAGAAGTTTGCTCTTTTGAGTCTTTCTGAAAGTACCATTGGAATTGGACAGTGTTAGGTATTCTTCAGATATACGATGTTTCATGAGCTCAGGTAGAAACAGTAGACCATTGACATCAACACGGATGCTAGTATCCTGCTATCCATTTCTCCTTGTTTTATTTTTAGTGTTTTCAGAGACTTTTCTTGATGGAATCCCTGCAAAGGTGGGATGTGAATTACGTTTTATGCTATCATGGATGGATTTTTCTTTAGAATAGATGCGCTCATCCATGAAAATTTTTATCGGCTGGGTCTCCCCATCTTGCTTGGCCTTCTTGAAGTCTGAAATGAGCTCAGGTGTAGCTGGAATAGCTAATTGTGAGGTTCTTAGAGCAGGCAATGCTGGATCAAATGGAAAGCAATATTAAAGCATGATGTTAGATCTTGTACAGCTTGCCCATCTCTGTGCATACGTGCTGGAGTATATTCCTCATGCTTTTGAGAGAGTTACTTTCTATTCACCTGAGCAGCTTGAATTCAACCAATGTTGTTGACAATTTTTTGGCATCAGCCATTAATTGCTTCTCATTGCAAAGAATTGACAGTCAGCTAGTTTTAGTCAGCTAACTCTGTCAAGGGGGCCGTGTACTGTCAAGAGGGATACTATTGACTGTGGAGCTGAAAGAACAAGGCTTAATCACTGTAAACAGCTAGCTAATTGTTTGTTCCGGTAGCTACCAAACTTAAATTTCTAGGTTATAGGAACATCCAATCACAAAAATAACATCAGAAATGGATTCCTTGACCCCAAATTAGTCTAAAAGGAACCTTTATTTGAATTTTTATCATTATTTTATTTTTGCGCATGTCAGCTAGTAGCCATTTTAGACTTTTGGCTCTACTGAACTTTCCCCGGACTTTAAAAAGCGGCGTGGGAGCTCATTTTGTTTAAAATACCCTAAAGTACAATATTAAACCATCAAACTTTGTTAGCCAGAGGTTGGTCACGAAACCACAGTTTTTGACCCTACTAATAAGCTGTGCTTTTAAAACAATTGTCACGCCCCCTTCAAGCGTCACGACAACAATCTAGCTCCATAGGAAACAAGGCATTGTGCCACGCCCATTAGCTTGATCTACTGCGTAGCTGAGTGGTGAGATCAAGATACTCTAATACAGCAGTCACAGCCACACATGTATTTCATAACTATGCTCTAACAAAAAGTCGAGAAACTAATTCAATGAAATAATTAATTAAAAAATTAAGTAGGGTTCCAGCGATAAAAAGCAGTGAAACAAAAGACGATGAGGAAAAATTCCTAGCTACTTGGCATTGTAGCAATGTGGGAAAATCTCTACTTTGGCATTACTACTACAATACCAAGTAGGGATTTTCTCACATTACTACAATGTCAAGTAGCTAGAGATTTTCCCTCATAGCTACTATCATCTCTTATTCACTGCTTAACCCTACTTCATTAATTGGGGCGAGCCTGAGTGAGCCCCACAAATGGCAGTAGTCACTCGTACGTACGACCGTACGTCTGACCATTCCCGAGAGTTTACGTAACAAACACGGACAGCCCCACACTGGTAGTGCTCAACTGTACGTACGACCGTACGTCTGACCATTCCCGAGAGTTTATATAACAAACACGGAAAAGTGCACCACATAGCTTAGAATTTGTCACTTCGCTCACAACTCATTCTTATCTACATTGACATGGACAAAGAAGACCGTCTTGAAAGAAGGCCGGGAGAGAACGAGACAGGGCGAGGAGGGAACACTGGCTGGTGAATGCCTGGGTGAATGGTATGTTCACGAAAACTTCCTGTACGAAAAGGCCATATTTGCGCCACTTGGCTTAGAATTTGTCACGTGGGTTACAACTTCTTATCTACATAGACGTGGACAAAAGACTGTCTTAGAAGAAGGCAGGGAGAGAACGAGACAGAGCGAGGACGGAAGCAGAAATGCCAGAAGTAAGTATAAACCTGATAGACGCCATGCACACTCGCAGAAGAGAGCATGCAGTTGGCCAATGAAACTGCAGAAGACAGGGAGATAAGTCCTAGCTGACTATGCTTCCACACAGTTATGTAGCTATATACTGGCAGGCCACTGATGAGCCTCCCAACATGAACTTTTTTTCACCTTCCTCCAGCTACCTCTAGAGTAGCCTGGGCACTTCTGTGTGTATAGCTACAAACATACACACACATTAAACACTATTCATGGAAATACAGTTGATGCCGCATCACTTTACACAACTCAGGCTCGCCCCATCATGCTTTTAGCATCTGTCTAGTAATTTGTTATTGCACTAGTAAGTATTAAGAAAGTCAGTCAGTCAGCAGAAAATTCCACTAAATAAAAAAAGTTAAAAATTTTGTAGCAACTTATTGGAAGCATTTCGGGTTGCACTGAAGGCACTTTTAGGCTTGGTTAACCTGACCAATACTTCCAGGTATTGTGAAGCTGGTTGTTTTGGGTGATATTTTTGGCCCAAAAACCCAAACCTTCATGATCCCTTCTACCGTACTGTATGATGTGTGCACACATCTGTATACAACAAACCTTCTGTGAGAAATCTCCTTCACTGAATGGTCTGATGAAGTAGGCGCCAACAATCTTTGACACTGCATGAATTAAAAACATCAGTTACTTGGGTACATTCACTGACAGTATGACACACAGTGCTACAAATCAGAAAATGAACCACTTTTGAAAGCATAGGCATGATTGTTAAGCTATCAATATTAATGTTGTATGTAAATTTGTCCGACCAAAAGTTCTGAAATGGATATCAATAAGCCAAAATCTGAAACTTAATCAGAAAAATTCCCTATGGTCCAGCACTGAACAACTAAATACGTATGTATATTGAAACATTTATGGCTGTCTTGTGTATATAAGAAACATTTGAGTGGGGATAGCACTTGCAGCACATACTGTACACACACACATACATACACGCATAGAAACTACTAGGTGCACACACCTCCAGGATACAACAAAGGTGCAAAGTTAACATAAGCAATGCCATGAAACGAAGGTGCAACTTCATCTTCCTGTTAAAACTGTCACATACATCACTATCCTTTACAGCGCCTAATCACCTTAGATTTAGTGCCTCTCCCTGATGTAGGCACACTCAGCCGAATGATTTCAACAGGCCATATTGGACATGCTAGAATTTTACTCTCCAACCTAAAAATATATATATAATATTATTGAGTTATACATGTAGCAATGTATACTTCTTGCAAGCTTGCTTGCTTAACCAACACCTCCGCGATGCATTCCACACAATTCTCGGTTTAGTTTGCTCTGCCTTAATTCTGAATGAAATGTCCTATTTAAAGAAGAAGTCTCATAAAGCATAATTGGTACACACATAAGATACCTCTGCCTTGTTAATATCACCACTCTCATCTTCAATAGCAACTACTTCTACTGAACTCTCAGGAATGTACAACGCTGGTCCTTGAAGGGTAGGTACATTAGGCCATGCCCACTGCTTGCTAACAGCGGTAGGATCCTATAATTATGTAAATGAGTTGTTGTGCATGTCAACATTGTCACTAATGTTAGGTACATGTATCATACCTTGTCTGGACTATTCTTTAGTGTTCCTCCGATTATTGATAAAGGATTATCTTCCTTTAAACAGCACAAAATGATGATATAATACACATATTATGGTGGTTAAATAATGCCAAACAATGCTCAATCACTAATTAAGGTTACCGTATTTGATCGGCTAATAGCCACGGCATGTACAATAGCCGCCCCCGGATAGTAGCTGCTCCACAGCCTAGAATTATTGTCATTAGAGCCGCAACTTGTATCTGAATATACTGATGCAAGTGTTGATAAGACATGTTTGAAGCAGAAACTGGGCAAAGGAGTTATTTTAAGCCAGGAAATAATGTTTTTGAGAGAAGTTAAAATGAATGATGCTATTACAAATGAGGTCAGTCACTCGTGAATCTGTATAAACGCCACAGGCTGCTGCCACACAAGCCCATAGTAGCCGCCCTCAGATAGTAGCCGCAGGGTTTTCCTTGCTGAAAGTTATAGTAGCTGCGGCTATTAACCAGTCAAATACAGTATCAGCAACATTGTACCAATTCTGTAACATGTTTGCTTATTTCAGATAATACATAGTCTTCTAGATGTTTAGAATGCCACCCAACAAATACATCGTACATTTTTGTTGAGTGGCATTCTAAACACCTAGAAAGGCATGCACTGATGCAACAGGGCTATTAGAAATGTACCAAACCTTATGGGGTGTTTATAGTCTTTACTGAACTCATAATAAGCCCCTGCACTGAAGAACATTAGTAGCTTGACCATATGAAACTGGCACAACCACAATGACACATATAGATACATGTAATGCATGTATATACACACAGATGTGCAGACAGACACACATACCTCATCTGATATTGGCATAGGCAAGGCTACAGTAAAGGTATACGGAAGTGCTCCTGGTTGCCAACTGTCTGGCACCGAATACATGCTATGGACATTGACACTGAGCAAATTTCTGAAGAAAAAAAACAACAACAAAATGTACTTTTCACTAACACATGTACAGTTAAGCAACTATCACATACCCATCATTAATTTCTGCTTCAGGTAACAATGGCCTTTCCGTAGCAATGGAGTAGTCCAGTTCAGCCTACATATAACATCACTAGGTATTCTATGTCATTTACAAAATTTACCATCTTCGGATCTTCTAACTGTAAATTTGCTTCAGTTAGAACAGGAAGGTGACATGTTCCTTCTATTAGACACTGGCCTCTCAACAATGGAAGAATATCAATGCTCATTTGAATAATAAGAACTGATTTGTCCTCCCTTGACTTCTTGTCCTTTGGAACTGCTTCTAAGATGCTGACTGAAAATAGACACACAAAGCCAGCATGTTAGGTACTCAAGTTGGACGTGCTTTAAGCGCCACTAAAACAAATTACACAAAATCTCTTTTGTTGAGGAGGTTAACACATCGCGATCTCAGAATAACTCACTGAATCATCTCATGTTTCATTAATAGAATACGTACGTGAAGGCTGGTGAAGTAGTGTCGCAACTTATTAATTTCACCCGGGCTTCAAGCACTTATTACAAAACAAAGTACAAGCTTACATGAAGGACGATCCGAATATCTAGTGATCCCCACCATTTTTCAGTTTCGTATTACGACTATTGGTGATCACGTGAAATACCAAATAAAGAATGCAATTAAGGTACAGCTCACGTGAACACGTCCAACCTCCTCTGGTACTCATACAAATTAACCAATCACCCTGTACTACACAGTGTATATAATACACCTATCTGCATAACACTTCAAGGGTGAAGTGATTGATGACTGGAATTGTGCTTATAATTCTTCATGAATTGTAGAAAATATATATACAATTCTCCCTACCAGGTATGACAACAGACTTCCTTAGTCTTGCACGCCAGGGGCATGGAAAAAATGTGTGGTAACTTTTATCAGTATTTTTTGATAGGCAGAGCGTAAGATGGCAATGTTTCTCCAGGTAGAATTGTCATGTCCTATGTCCTCGGCAACATTTATCCCAAGCAACTGTTGTGCCCCCCCTACACACACACAATGGCTTGCAAGACCCCCACCCTCAACATTTTGGCCACTGCACAACTCCAAACTGGGATTGAGTGCATAACTTTTCACTCACTGATCATTGGGCGATAAGTTTGCTCGTCAATAGCCCACTGGTCCAAGTTTCCACCACAATCAAATGTTGCAGAGAAGCTAAAATCATCCTCCTTTCCATTCACTTCTACCTTAGTTGACTCCCCAAGTACTCCATCACCAAACTCTATCCTGACAAAGCATACCAATTTCTGTTCCTTGTACGCGCTCTAAAAACATGAAAATAGAACGAGCTAAAGGAGCGCCAATACTGCCATTCAAGAAACCCATAAAACACAACTGACAATTTCCTCACCAAGTTTCTGCAATGCTTAGCGGTAACAACGATGGGGTTCAAACCGGCATCCATTTCTTCTATGCGCCTGTGTAGTATCTATGGCAACTACAGATCACGTGCACTTTGTTTATATTCTTGTCCGTGAATTTTTTTCCTTGTCAACTTTTACGCTTCACTTTAATCACGCGATATTCTTAAGAACAAACAGCCATAAATCCATAGATGTTTTGCCCAAGTAGATTTCGATAAGCAAAACGGGCGTGGTAGGCGCTATATAAAGGACACGTGATGCGGTATTAGGTCATAAATTGCCACAATTTCTGGTAAGCAAGACTGAACGAGGGTCGCATTAGACCTCATACGACTATATAGGTAAGTAAGAGCACTACATATGAGTTAAGTAATAAAGCCACTTACTCTAGAGTCACCGGTTCGTGACGTATGAAAAGGGCCCTTCGCGACAATGGAGGAGCAAAAGAACGCAACTATTAGTGAAGAAGAACAACAACAACCATCAAAATCAAATTCTCCTGCTGTACCAGACGGTGATCAATACGATGATAATCTGGAGGGGAAGGGCGACGATAAAGCTGACTCGGTTTTACTCAAAGAGGGACATATCGAAGAACGTTTTAAAATCGACCGAAAGAAGCTGGAAAAACTAATCCAAGGTGAATAATGATAGTGAACGTTTCAGGTACAACATGGGATTTGGGTACAGGAAATAATAATTACATTGCCAAATGGGTACAGGGTTATAGGTTTGTTTGCTACTGCACTTTGGACCATATGATAATTATCATGTAATAGAGCTTTTCTGTTTCCTTGACAATCAAAATTGGTGTCATTTATTATACCATATTTTGGCTGTATTTATCAACATCAGTATCGGGAATATTTCCTATCGCTTTACAGGTTAGCGTGTCTTACCCGATACCAAGCCCATCCCCCACAGTTTGGACTGTTAGTTGTTAGCGGTTTACACGGATCGGCTAATTTCAACTTGTCCATAGGACCACTGCATACAAAATTGTTCAACAATATGGCCGACAAAAACGGTTGTCAATGAGATGAAAAAGCTCTATAGTTGGTAATGTTTTAGAGTGTGACTAGTGTGGGATGGTGTAGTGTGTAGTTAATTGATCGCACTAACATGGCTACCCCCAGATAATTGGCTGGTTGTCATAGCTACACTATGATAATTTGTTGTTGAGAATTCTTAGAAGTGTGTGTCATTTAATCATTCATATTACCTCACTTGGTTGCATCATAACATATTCTGTTAGCTGGTGATCATAGCATTGGAGGCATAGGAGAGAGTGCAAGTGAATATTTTGACCGCATCATGAAGGAAACTGGGGCTACAGTGTTGTGGCCATCTAAGTTAAAAATTGGAGCCAAGTCGAAGAAAGATCCACATGTCAAGGTGATTGGATTTCCAGATGCTGTGGAAAAGGCTAGAGAGCTGATTTGTAAAGATTTGGATACTAAGGTATTGTGTTGTGTTTGTTTGTACGTGAGTAGTATGTGTGTGTGTGTGTTTGCATGTGTGCTCATGAGCTTATACCTATGTAGCATTTAATTAGCCTCATAAAAGCTGCAACTTTTCAAGAAAAACTACTCAACTAACTCTATGCAATGCAATATCTGGAATACTGTAATACTGGCCAGTTTCTTTGTAGCTGTTTATTGTACACATGTTAGCTTGTTTACATCCATTTTATGTGAATGTGTTTGTAACTACCCCATCAATAATTATTGTTCATGTGGTCTTATAAAGCATCTACTCATTATTTCAATGGTGGGCCGAATATGATTACAAGATATGTACCTCGTGCTTAATTTCATGTCACCTGTATATACGTAGCATAATAGAAATTGCTATGTGTTGTATGGTTTATATTGTACCATTCCAGTCCAACAGGGTGACACTTAAGATGGAGGTATCCCACATGGAACATTCACACATCATTGGCAAGGGAGGAGCCAATGTGAAGAAAGGTATATATGCACAAGTAGTGAGTTTGTTTCTGTACCGTACAATTACCACATGTTGGCTGGGACTATCATGGCTTCAATAATGTTGCAATGTACATGTAGTATATACATTGAGAAATTTGTAATAAAGCATACAAGGTACTGTACCCTTTGTCGTATACTTGTGTACATGCAATTTAGCTTGGTGGCACGCAATATAAACATAATGTTGTATTCATAAAGTGACACAATTCGTCATATGTGTAGCTGTGTATACGTAGGTGTTGTAGTTGGCATTTCCCATTTATCATAAGAGGCTTACGTGTGTCTTGTAAATCATTATTTAGTGTGTGGCGTCACGACTTTGCAACCATTTGTAATATGTATAGAACACTTGCACCTTGATAATCTGGACACCTTGTCCATAGTCCTGTTTGTATAAGTGTGTTTAGCCCTTGAAATCAGGCCAGCTCACTAATAGAGACACTTCAGGTTTATCCCAACTGAGTTGTCTGGAAGAGTGAGGGCTCCATTGTTTGTCAATATTGGTACTATTATTCTTTCTGTAATAATGCCTGGACTCTCCATGTGATTGTTTAGTAATGCAGGACACAAAGTGTCATATTCATTTTCCTGATGGCAACAGGGAAGGCTGGCATTCTGAAAAGAGCAACCAGGTAGGTATATTACACATGTCATATATACTAGTCAGGGGAGATTTGCATAATGAATTGAATTAGAACCAACTTCAGAACTGAATCTGTACTTGTTAGTGGCATAATACAATCAAGAGTTAATAATAGTGGAATCTTGATACAATTATGGTATGCAATGTTTTACATTATCATGAAACCCTATTGAACAGTCACAACATTGGCTTCTTCATTTCTTTAAGACTTCATTAATGTATAGGGACACCCCACAATTAACTGAGGCCACATGCTTTAACTGGATGTAGGGTTTCTCTGTTATCAAGGTGATGTTAACATGTTAGTGACACCCATTTATGATTTCATATTTCATAGAGAATTACTGTTATATCATGTCATTGATATCACTACCATTTCGTTACCTCCATATTTAGGTATCTATAGCAGGTACTCTGCCTCAAGTTGAGGTAGCACGTCAGAGTGTACGCGAACTCTCACCAATTTTTCTTTGGATTGAGCTACCCGTGAAGCGTGGCCTTGACACAACCGGCCATGATGCCATTGTTGAAGACATCATGACCACCTATAATGTTAATGTGCAAGTCAAGCGTGTAAGTTTATGGAAGTCTCTCCCAGAATAATTGCTATATATGGTGTGGTGGTTATGCATGACTGGTCAAATAGTGTACAATATTGTGTGTATGTAGTGGTCATGCTTGGATTGTACCTTGTTTGCTTGGATTGTACCTTGTTTCCTTATTCATGTTGTTGCCATTATGTGGTGTGGGTACATACTAATTTAATGCAATTACAGTGTATCCATGTATCATCTGCTTGTATGTGTGACTTCACAATAAGTTCCTTCAGCAGTAGTTGAGTTAACCTCCCACATTCACTCTCATAACATTACACTTTCTTCCTCGTTTAGTCTCAAGGATTGATGTAGAAAAAATAACTTCTTAACT
Source organism: Dysidea avara (assembly GCF_963678975.1). NCBI lineage: Eukaryota > Metazoa > Porifera > Demospongiae > Dictyoceratida > Dysideidae > Dysidea > Dysidea avara. The sequence goes on along the minus strand of NC_089284.1, from coordinate 14,111,398 downwards.
TAGTGGTGTTGTATATCGTGTATGTTCAATATGTATAGTTGTATGCTTAACTTATATGGTATGTTATGTATACATTTTGTACATGTCTTCTGCATATACTAGCATCCCCATCGAATGGTGATGCAACTGTTGGTGCGAGGGACACAGATGCATTGTGATGGTCTCAAGTTGGCAGTCTCAAAGTTGGTAGAACTGTTCACTGGAGAGATCTATGACATCTTAGCAGTGTCATTAAACCTTGATATTGGACCACAGCTACACCAGACACTGATTGGCAAGGGAGGGGGAAATGTGAGGAAGATCATGGATGCAACAGAGACGAGGTTTGACACTGGCACTTCTATGTTTTGTGTTTGTGCTGTGATTATAGGTGTTTATAATAGGAAATTAAATCCCAGTGCGTGGGAGTATCAAAGCGCTGTGCTGGGGTATAATTACCATACAGCTAGACAGAGCGGCGCACTGCTACTGTACGATATATTAGTTATCACCCAGTGATAACTAACTTATCACCCTGTTGCGGAGCCACTCAGTCTCATTCGTGACATCATAATAACAGCGAATGGTATTGTTTACCAATGGAACAAAGAGCCAAATAAGGAAATATTGATACAAAACACACCAATACAGCACTTAAACCAGTTAAATCTTACAAGAAAACTGTTAATCCTTTACACAGTAACGCTACAAGTTACCGATACGATAGTTTAACAAATGTCAAGAACAGTCTGTGACGATTTTCACTCCAGCAGTCACTCCCAATGGTCAAGAACTAACTTCCTCTAGCTTCATCGTTCTATCTCAGAGACTACGGTAGCCACTTGTTGGTCTTTTTTTCTTGCACACCACAATACCAACTTCTGACAAACGCGAATCGTACCTGGAACTGCTACACCACCCTTCACTACAATTTGTAGGCAGTATGCAAAGTCTCTCTTGTAGCTACGAAGTAGAATCTCCACACAATTCGGACAAAATCTTGAGCACAGTGGCAGGAACTCAAACTGGAACTTAATTTACTATCCGTAAACTTCTGCGCACTTCCGCGCACTGGGATAGAAAATAGTTATATCCCGTATACTCGGGTGATATCATTGTTATTACACTCGTCCTCGGCTCTGCCTCGGACTCATGTAATAACAATAATATCACCCTCGTAATGGGATATAACTATAACTTCTTCCCTTTGCATATTTAGTGTATGTGCACATCTAGGAGTTCCTGTTTTAGTTTACTTTGGTAACTGTATGTTATTGTGAAATGGCATTAACAGTATCATATGTCAGTATCTACTGTCTAGCACTCAGCAGTAGGGTTGGGCAATATAACCATATATCGTTGCTATCATGAGACGATAACTGTATTGAGGCTATTTTTGCACATCGTGATATATCAAGTTCATGATATATCATATTACATTGCTTACAAAATGCAATACCATTAATGTAACTGCCTTACAAATGCGTACATTTAATACATAGTTATATGCTGTCTATAGAGGGTATCCATTTGACACCATGCTAAATATTTTCATGTAATCATAGGTTATCTTCGTGAACGTGTGAGGCAAGAGTGAGTCACAAGCCGAAGAACACTGACGAAAACAAGAAAGCTGTGGTATATGTTATTCGTTGCTTAGTAATATTGCTTTGCAGCTGGAAGAAACAGGGCCTTTAAACTATAGCTGCTCGTTGCCTTGTACCGCAGAATTAGCACAGTCCCCTTCATTCCCACTCTTGAATTGGCTATTAGACTTACTCAGCATAGCAATTTTCCCTAGTCTTTCTTCAATTGTGCACAATTGCAAAAAGTTTCGTTTTCTCGCATGGGTGCCATTGATTTTTGCCTCAAAAACATGGTGTCTAGTAACCATTACTGACTTAAAATGGCATGTACGGATGCCCTCTATTGCAGTGCTTATAGTTTAAGGGTTATATATGGGATGGATACAACAATACAAAACTTGTGCATGTGAATATTATATGGTTTTCTAATGTGCATATAATATTATGAAAATATCGATTGTTGTGATAAATACATACTGTGGTGCAGTTTTGCCACACAGGAGGTACGGCACACTCACATGAGTTCATAGGATTTGCATAGAGCAATTAAAATGCAACTTTAAGAGGGTTTCGTTGAAAACTAGGTGCCAATCGAAAATGTTGAATTTAATGGTGTGGTAGAACCACACTGAACCCCAGCGGTTTGATAGTAGAGTACAGGGACATTGGATACATCATCATGTGATGAAGAGCTTATCACATGAAATGGTGGGCAAACGGCAACAAGGGAAGAGAATAGCACTGGGAATTTATTTGAGGCCTCCATAGTCCCTTAAAACCAGATCAAGCATCAGTTTATTAGTCAAACTATGCAATTAACACGAATTCTTTTTGGTAATACCTCCTCTGGTATTGCCCAACCCTAATCAGTAGCCATACTTGTGGGTGCATGACTTTATGTGATTGTTCTGGCCAGTTCTTGCTCTGTAGGTACATCATTTATGACATTGTTGTTTAAAAGAACCAAACAATAGAATTGTTAGTTTTGGTTTATTTTCTTTCAGTATTCAATTCCCTGATCCGAGGTCACCACGTAAAAGTCAAATAGTTGTTTATGGTACACTGGATGGAGTGTTTGCTGCCAGACAACAGTTGTTGGGCTGTCTGCCACTGGTACTGATGTTTGACTTGCCCGATGAGTCTGGGAAATCAATTAGCTCAGGTCAGGCCACTGTACAGTATTGTACTGTGTAGATAGATGATTGCATGTATATACTGGGACAACCTTTTCTTATAGTCTACCATTTGAGTCGCATCTTCCTAAGTTTCCATGCACAGATACCCACACACTTGATATGATGAATGAGATTAAAATATAATTGCTTTGGATATTAGAACAGTCTGTATCTGTATAACACATACTAGAATGTCACTCACATGCATTCAGTCAATCAGTTGAAATTGTACTTTGTTGTGCTGTGCAGCAACTATTTGCTGACCAATTTTTGGATTCTAACATTCCACAAGTCAAAGAAAATGGTTTTCAAGGAAGTCTGTAAAGTCACACAGATTTTCTTAGGCAGGATCAGAGGTTATTGTCGACCTTACCCCAACAGAGCACACACATGCACTATATAGAGTGTATGGTTGATGTATCGTATTTGCTGTTTGTAGCTGTGATTAGTCAACTGATGCAGCAACTAGATGTGTACATTAGTGTGAGGCAGAAAGTGAAGCAGTCTTGTGTCTCTGTGATAGTGAAGAGTATTGAGCAGAACTCACACTGTGTCTACCAGACCCGAGATTACCTGCTGCAGGTGCTCACTAAAGGAGAGGTGCACGGCAAACAGAGTCCGGTTAGATTTGATGGGAATGTTTCCTGGAGAGATCCTTCAAATGATGATACTTTTGATGAATCTTTCAGCTCTGTTGCATACTATTCTCATGGCCAGAGAAGACGAAGTAGTCTCACATCATCTGAGAACCATGATACTGGCATGATGTCAAGGGGTCGTAGGAGTAGTGGAGGTCTCTTGGGTCATAGCCAACAGGCTCAACAGTACACCATACCTCAAGTAACTCCTACTGTTAATGCATTTGCTGCTGGGGACTACTCAGTGAAGAAAGAGAAAGCTACCAAGGGTATGAGCAATGCTTTCATGTGTAACAGTTGTGACTGTGTTTGTATGTTAGCAATACAACATAAGGTAACATTCAAGGAGCTGCGAGTGCCTCAAGATTCTTTTTGTGGATATCACTTTTCTGCCTCAATGCCCGGACAAGTTGTCAAGGAAGCTATGCAGAGTATGCAGCCAGACTCAGTGATGATGGTAAGCTTGTGTGTTGTGTGTGTGTGTGTGTGTGTGTGTGTGTGTGTGTGTGTATGTGTGTGTGTGTGCACGCGCGTGCGTGCCTGTGTTACAATTACTTAAGTTGAAGTATGAAATATCAAATAACTCTGCAGTGCTTACGCTCTTTATTCATGTGTTGCCATGTGCAAGGCAGATGCAGTGGGATCTTAAGGAGTTAATTTGAATGGATAATAGAAGCCCCTTTTTGTATACGGTGCTCATTGAATTGCTCTAGTAGAATAACACATGCGTACTATAGTAGTTTGCACATCGACTAGGTACTACTGTAACAGGGTGGTCACTCAGAATTTGGATAATCGAAGTTTTGTTTAATCAAGTAGTGTTGTGTTTTCTGTAAAGACTAAACCAGTAATGTTTTCAGTTGATTTTATACTCGGATAGATTCATACATTGTATGTTTTAGGTGCCATATGCAAGTAAGTAAAATGGTAAATCAAAATTTCTAGAAAGATACACACCAGTTACACCTATATACATAGTCCCAATGGTCTACAGAATTTTATTTTAATATGTGTTCTTTAGGGTGGTGACAGTGGTGGTGATAGTCTGGGTCCTAGGGGACTGTCTTCTCTCAACAAGACAGGATTTGAGGCTCTTGCTAAGAGCAAAGCATCTAGTGGCACTACTGATCAATCGATGGTGGCACCTGCTCCATCTTCATCATCTCCTGATCCATACAGCAATGTTACAGGTGATGCCTTACTTGTGATACAATGTGTTAGTGTACTGGGGAAATGTTGTAGTTTTAAACTTATTTCACATTAAGAGTCCTGCTAACTTCCTGCGTGTTTACTGTAACCAGATATGCTACCATCCCATCTCTGTGGTCCAAAATTCATTGCACGTTAATGGGTGTAGTTACAGTGTAAATGGCAATAAACGGTGATGGGGACTTGATAAGAAGGCTGGGAGGGATGGTGGGATTTAACAAGAAGACTTCAGTTTGAGGTTATATGCTTCATAGTTGATAGTGATTATAGTAGCTGTAGTAGTCTTTTGATACCAAGCTGTCCAACCTTTGTATGTTAGTACTTGTCTTGTTGGTAACATGATTGTGTGCCTAGTAGACTGATTGTTGTATAATGTAATGCATAACATACAATACTAAATTTTGGTGGAAGGAAATATTGAACTCTAGATTTAACTCTTAAACCCAGAGCTGTTTTAAAATACGCAAGCACTGAAAACGCATAATTCAGAAAACTGGATTATACACAAGCCTTTTAAACAAACCCGTAAAGTACAAGAACCGTTAAAGCTGTCTAAAAACTACAAACACCATTTTACTCACCGTTAAATTTTGGTTTTAATACTGTACCTGTTTCACTGCCCATACAAAAGTCCCAATACCAGCAGTGAAAAATTCTTAATCCATAATTTCACTGCTATCAGGGAAAAGTTGTCATTGCAATTTCATTGGCCAGAGTATGTAGTGCAGTTGCTTAGCAATGGTCGCTATGGCCAAAATGTTCATTACCTTAGAAATGGTCTCCATGGCAATGGTTGCTGGGGATACCATGTTGGTGGTTGCCTAGCTATGGGCTATTTTGATTGGATTTTCTAATTGAACTATAATAGCAACCAGACTAGGGGTGTGCAATATCAGGATTTTGATTTCGATACAATATCGATAGATAATCAGTGAAATATCACAATATCAATTCGATTAATAAAATTTGGACAGAACTGATCTTCGTTTCTAACGCAATTGTGCAATCACAGACCAAAATACTGTAACTTTATCAAAAATTTCTCGATATGTGACCCGGTCTGGGAAAACCGGTTTTATCGCCTATTTAAAAGTATCGAGAAATGCCAGTATTTAGTATAGGGCTGAGCGATATTATCGTTTTAGCGATACATTGCGATATTTTGAAAGTATCGATATCGCAATATTTTGTTATTAATTATCGTGATACCATGCCTGTACATTATTGTCATTAAAATCCATTTGTTATGCAGTACTAGGCTAAGAATCCTTGTAAGTCGTAACCTGGTTCCCCTGCAGAGAGGTGTGAACACCATAACATAACCTCAAAGCATGTGTTACAATAACTGTTACTGTAAACAAGGATGATAGTGGCTAGTTTGATGCTACCTTTAAAAAGACTTCCTGCAAGAATACTGAGCAATACACTATGTAGCACCAGCTATGATTGACTTATTTGTAAGTATCGTGAACTATTCAGTATCATGAATAGTGGCTTTAGTATCGATCGTGATACTAAAATGGCAGTATCGCTCAGCCCTAATTTAGTTTGCCAATGGTTGAAGCTATGTGTACCAAATTTTCACACGTTTTACACCAATTTCTTACTTTCCACACCATCCACTGACCACTGTGCAAGTAGCCAACAGCTAAGTTTCCCACCATTTTAGATAGTTTTTAAACCGAGGTTGACTGTATCAGGCAAGCTGCAAAATGGGTGGGAGGGGGGCCTGGATGGCGGGCAAGATGGTGTTCAAAAATTGAAAAGGAAGGCGGAGGGATGAATTAGGCCAAGTTTTGGTCCATTGAGGTCTCAAAATTGGCTTAAATGAAAGGAAATTCACAGCAGAGGTACTTATTCAACACCACAGAGCTGTACAGCCACATACAGTCATCCCCAGGCTGACCAGAGCTCCATTGAGGCTCCACACCACACGTACGGATCGCCACTGGGCTTGGGAAAAGCAGCCAGCAAAACCAGACTACTCAAGTCTAGCTGATTTTGATTGTGGAATTAGATAGTATATTCATGTAGCTTTGTGGCCTGGGTGAAAAATCGAATCTGCTGACATGGGCGATAAGACCGGTTTTCTCAGACTGGGTCACATATATCGAATAATATTAATCAATCGATAAAATATCGAAATCAACATTTGCAATAATCAAATTCAATACTATAAAGATATCAAAAAATTATTGCGATATCGATAATTTTTCGATATATTGCACACCTCTAAACCAGACACTAAAACCGTTGCTTGGCAACCAAAGTACGAGTATGGTATTAACTTAGAATAGCATGGGTAGCAGTGAAATTTGTACTAGTAATAGCATGGGTAGCAGTGAAATTATTGCGATAAATACCACGAATGTTGTATTGGAAATGGGGATAAATTTCACGAGGCGAAGCCTAGTGAAATTTACCATTTCCAATACAACAAGAGTGGTATTTATCCCAAATTTCACTGCTATACCCATGCTATTCCCAGTTAATACCATACTCGCTGCATATACACATGCTGTGCATTAGCGTACTAAACACGCATCAACACTAATTGGCGCTACATTGTTAACATAAATTCTAGCCAGTGAAATTGCAATTACAACTTTTTCACTGCTGTCAGTGAAATACGGGATAAATTTCACTGCTACTATTGAGACTTTTGTATGGGCAGTGAAACAGGTATGGTATTAGGATAAATACAACTCTTGTTGCATTGAAAATGGAAATTTCACTCAGCGAAGAACTAATACATATTGTACTTTGCGTGGGAGGATCAAAGCGATGTAAATCACTAAAACCAGCCAAACTAATCCTCCTACCAGTTCATTTTACAACTAAACATTTACTGATTGTCTGATCACGAAGCTACGACTCCACTAAGACAGCACGATTGATCATGTATGTGACATTGTTAATCTAGCCTATTAGTTTTGTTCTACGACTAGTAATAGATTATATAAACACTTGCTGATGTCCTGGTCACCAAAAATCGTAGTGGTTTAAGTACGAGAGGAAATCGCTCTGGCCAGATGACCAGGAAGTACATCACCTAAAGCACTGCCTATGCTTGTGTGTATGAAAATAGAACACTCCGGGGGGGGGGGGGGTCTCGAGGCAAATACAGCACTTGGCTTCGCCTCGTGTTGTATTAGCCTCCCAACATGCCTACTCGTGCTGCTGTATTTTCCATACACACTCACGGCAGTGCTTTAACTATAGCAAATGATGCTATTCTTTGCTGCATCCTTCCATCTCAGAACTTCACTCTGTGCCTTTATAAAAGTAAAAAAGAACTATCTCTTCGTCTTCTTCCTTCGTGTATCGATACAGAAAAGGCCATAACTCAGCCATAGTTCGTCGTATCATCTTTCTCTGGCATCATCTTGCTCGTCATGTGGTGGCGATTCAGTTGATATGCAATTATCACGTGATTGACAAAATGGCCAACAAGAACACTAACGTGAAAGGAAACGAAATGCTTCAATGCTTCATAGTGGCTGAGTTCCTTGTTGTTTGTTAAAAGTTTATATACTGTTACAAAGGGTAGGCTTTCCCAAGTCAGAAAATCTCTATTTCTAAGAGATTGGATAAATGCTTCGTGAGATATACCTGTTTAAAAACCACATATGTAAAATGGCAAAAGTATCATGTGTTTTTCGTTCGTGTTTTATCAATCCAGTTTTCTGGATTATGTGGGTTTAAGGGTTAAAATATTTTGGCAAATGCTTATGTCATATTGCAGTCTATTTAATGCCTAAAAGTTGGATAAGAATGTTTTTTTTGGCAAATTGAAGTCATGTTGCCAAATTAGCCAGATTTTCTTCAACCAAAATTTTTCATTGTACGGTACTGTATGTACTAAAGATGTTAGCACTCTTCTATACATACTAGTTAAAGCACTGCCATGAGTGCAGTATGGGAAAAATTGCATGAGGGCATGGGCAAGAGACTAATACAGTGCTGAGTGCTGTATCCAGCTTGAGAGCATGCCAGAGTGCTATTTTTTTTTCATATTGTATGAGTGTGGCGGTGCTATAACTGGTTTAAAGTGCTTTCTGGTCATCTTTGTTTGGAGTGTTCTCGGATCACGTCAGTTTTCAGCCCCCAAACAATCAGTAAATGTTTGAAGTTTGGTAATAAGTCAAACAAATAGCATTGTTTTGGCTACTTCTAGAAATTTAAAATATTACGCATGTGATCAACAGTACTGTATTTTTCGTATACGCAGTGCTGTAATTTGCTTTCAGTGCTGTATGGAAATAATAGCACTCTTATTTGTTTGATCTTCGCCCACGCAAGTGCTTTAACTTGTGTCATTTTGTGGAGTGCATGCCAGATAATGATGCTTAAAATGTTTTTTTGCTTTGTTTGTTTGTTGTTTTTTTTGCTTTTTTTGCTGTTGATGCACAATAATTTTTGGTTGTGCTAGTTTTGGGTAGTCATACAGTGTTCTCCAGTAGTTATGAATGATTTGTAATGTAATCTGTAAATTGACTTCATTTTCACTGTCCACACAGATTTGACATCATTGCTAAAAGCCCTCAGCATGGAGCAATATGAAGATAACTTTCGTCAAGAAGAGATTGATCTTGAGCTATTTCTGACCATGAGTGAGGAAGAATTTTCAACCATTGGAATCACCAAACTAGGAGCTCGCAGGAAACTGTCCAATGCTATAAAAGGTTGTTGTACTAATTTAGGATGTCACAGTGTTCATCACTCCTATTTGCATGTTTAGAGTTGAAGCAGCGTAGGGAGAAGGCATCCCAGTACAAGCAGCCTCCAGTACTTTCTGCACTGTCGATGACTAACAGAATGATGAGCCACAGTGGAAGATTTTGAAGACATTTTCCTGTACTTTTTTGAACATGTACATTTTACTGCATTCTCAATGTTGTGTAAACAGTATAGCTATCATTCATGATATGTCCCTGATTTCATCAAGAGTTCATAATATAGAGAGGGAGGGAGAGTATCCAACGCTGTATTACCTGGTCAAAACACACTGAGTTCAAAGATTGTGCAATGACTATCAGCACCAAAACTTATTAAATCACTACTGAAAGGGTGTTAATTCTATTAAAGCAAAGCACTAAGAATGCTTCCCTTTGATAAATCAACACCTATCAACGCTCTTCAGTAGGTAAAGCCAGGTGATGAATTTGTATGGAAGTATACTGAAATATTCAGGATATGATGAAATCTTTTTACACTGTGTTTTGACCAGGTAATACAGCATTGGACACTCTCCCTCCCTCTTCATATTATGAACTTTTGATTTCATGCATTCTCATATTTGCATTATTGATTCTCTTCAAAAAGATATTTTTTGAATGAATCAGGTGATAAGAAATTTGATAGTGGTGGGCAATATGTAGATTATATTGTGGTTTAGATACAATTTTATAGTGATATCATTACACAAATGCTACTGAAAATGATAGTACTGCAGTTACTTAGCTAGCAATGGTGGTGATAGTCTGGGTCCTAGGGGACTGGCTTCTTTAACCAAGATGGAATTTAGGCTTTTGTTAAGAGCAAAGCATCTAATGGCACTACTGATCAACTGATGGTGGCACTAGAAAATTGCAGTAGTGGTTCCAGGGGAGGGACACACCCAGGCCAAGATTTGCCTATTATGCTAGTTTCTATGCTTTCCAAATTTAATCTCTAATTTTGCTTATGCAGCTTTAAAAGCCCATTTCCCAAAAATTAATTGGAGTACAACTGTTCTATATAATACTAATTATTAAATGATGCTAGTGTTCATTCAAAATGTAACAACACATTTTTATTCAACTTTCGTAACAAGTAGCTTTGGCAAAATTCTTTAACTTATAAAGTTGCGGAATGATCCTACAGTGATTGATATAATTCAAATACGTAGGTAACTGCCTATTATGTTTTTGAAATTCTCAGTAGTGCCTATTAGCAATATTATCCTTGATGCTTCTATAGAAATTAACTATGCCAGCACAACTTCATACGCCTAGAATAAAGTGTACTATGTATGCATATGATAGTATTCACATATAGTTCACTGTATACTGCATGTGCAGCAATGTCACTGTGCATGTACATATACTCACTACAGTGACAGTGTTATTTTGTTACTAAATCAACTAAACTGTATGAGTTCCAAACCTAATCTATCCTAATCCTAGTAGCTATTTCTAAAGTTCTGCTAAAAGGGAAAATGTTTGAATACCTACTAAATAGTAAATAGTTAGCTTCATCATTCACAGGGAAGTACTTGTTTCAAGTGTGTCATCTCTTTCAGTAGATTCACCTATTTGTACCTCCTCACTAGCAGAGTCAGCTGTCATCTGCATATCAGGGTGTTTGCTCATCTGCTTCAAATATTTCAAAATTTCAGCATTCTGTTTAGCAACCATCTCAAGTTCGGATTTTGTTGCTTGGTTTGTGTCTGCAATCATGGCTTTTATCTTTAATAGGTTTTTGTTTTGGTGAGTTTTTGCTTTCTCTCTCATATCTTTGATCATTGTCTTGAGTTGTGCAATTTCTTCTTTAACCTGCTCTGTAGTTGTCTAATAACAATAGCATATTATTAGGTATTAGGTTGTTGACAAATTATACTTTTACACTAGAGAATGTTGTTTTTAATCAGTTCATGTGCGGCCCAAGAAGCCGGCGTGCGCCACATCGTGGGTATATTGACAGGAAGAAACAAAACGTCATTTTCACACCTTTGTATCTCGGTGATCCCTTATCCAATTGGAACCAAATTTGCTACAGAGTTTCCCACCAGCCAGGGGAGTCTACATTCCAAATATAAGGCCCCTATTTGGTGATTATTAGTTTCTCATCCACCGCCCGCATCCTACTTAGGCTACCACATGGTAAGCCATTATTTACTCTGTGTATGCTCAGAAGAACACGTGATACCAAACCATCATAAATCACGATGACGTTTTTTAATTAACGCTACAGTGCACCAGGAGCACTGTTGCTTCCTTGGCAAATTAGTACAGTGGATTCTATTTTCGACTATATTTCAAGCCAACTGAAATCCTGCTAGCTCGATAAAGCACAACTGCAACTAAAAACCAATCATGCAGTGTTAATTTGTGGGAGGAAGGAGAATTTGGACATCAGTGTATTAATATGGCCCGTAACCACGCCCTCCCACCCGCATCATAATAATTAGAAAAACTGGATGAGAAACTAATAATCACCAAATAGGGGCCTAAAGGATATTGCTCCAGCAATTTCCGAGATACGAACTGCCAAAGTTTCGATTTTATTCCCTCGTATTTTTTTTATTTTTTTCTTCGTGTTTTCGCACACTTGCAAAAATTGCTATAAAACGCAAACGCGTACTCCGATCGCCTTGAAATTTGGCACACAGAAAGGGAGTCCAAAGGCGAATCCTAGCATGCGAATCCGATGAATGGTTCAGGATTTATGACCGATCATTCGCGTAAAACAAGATCGATTTGTTGTCACGCCTACAGGGTAAACTGCTTCATGGAATGAGTTGAAAATTGCTATGTAGATGGAGTAACCATCATAGGAGTGCCTTTAGGTGGTTTGAAAGGAATCGAGATAAAGACCATGGAGATATGACACAAAACCCAACCTGTGTCACAATTAGGCGATCGATTTTTATGAATAAAAAAGTATTAGTTTTTACGCCTACTAGGCAAACCGCTTAGAGCAATGAGCTGAAAATAGGTGTATAGCTGGAATAATTTTCATAGAAAGTCCTTGCAGTAGTACAGAAGAATTGGATTACAAACCACTGAGTTATGATTTGAAAGCCAACTCCGTGTAGTAAATGAGAGATCAAGATACTCTAATAGAACAGTCACCCTAATAGAGAATGCAGCAAATTTATTTACTCCATTATAGAATTCTATTACATTACAAGTTATTCTGTAGGGAGTTCAGCTGCAAACAGTTAATCTTATAGACAGTTCAGCAAGAAGCAAGTCACCCTATAGAGAGTTCAGCTACAAATATATTGCTGTAGTGATTCGGAACATTACAAGTCACACTGAAGAGAGTTCAGCTATAAACAAGTCATGCACCCTGTAGAGAGCTCAGCTACACTTTCTAGAGAATTCAGCTACAAACAAGTCACTGTGGAGAGAGTTCAGCTACAAAGAACTACCCTGTAGAGAGTTCATCTATATACAAACAAGTTACTCTATAGAGATCAGCTGCAAACAAGTAACCCTGTAGAGAATTCAGCTACAGACAAGTCACTTTATAGTTTATACAATGTTCAGCTACAAGTAAGTCACTCTGAAGAGAATTCAGCTACAAACAAGTCACTCTGTAGAGAAGTTTGCTACAAACAAGTCACGGTGTAGAGAGTTCAGCAACCAAAAAACCACCCTGTAAAGAGTTCAGTTATACAAACAAGTTACTCTGTAGAGAGATCAGCTAGAAACAAGAGAGAGTTCAGCTAGAAGAAGTCACCCTGTAGAGATCTCAGCTGCAAAGAAACCCTGTAGAGAGATCAACTACAAACAAATCATCCTGCAGAGCGTTCAGCTATAAACAAATCACCCTGCAGAAAGTTCAGGTACAAACAAATCGCCCTATATAGAGTTCAGCTACAAAAAAATCACTCTGTAGAGAGTTCAGCTACAAAGAAACCATCCTGTAGAGAGTTCAGCTACAAGCAAGTTACCCTACAGTGAGATCAGTTTGAAACAAGATATTTCAGCTACAAACAAATCACCCTGTAGAGAGTTCAGCTATGAACAGATCACCCTGTAGAGAGTTCAGCTATACAAGTCACCCTGTAGAGAGATCAGCTAGAAGCAAGTCACCTTGTAGAGAGTTCAGCTACAAAGAAACCATCCTGTAGAGAGTTCAGCTACAAACAAATCACCCTGCATACAGTTCAGCTGCAAATAAATTACTCTGTAGAAAGTTCAGCTACAAACAAATTACCCTGTAGAGAGTTCAGCTGGATAAAAGTCACCCTACAGAGAGATCAGGTCACCCTATAGAGAGATCAGCTAGAAGAAGTCATGTACGTTGTAGAGAGTTCAGCTACAAAGAACCCACTCTGTAAAGGGTTCAGCTAGAAACAAGTTACCCTATAGAGAAATCAGCTAGAAACAAGTCACCCTGTAGAGATTTCAGTTATATACAAACAGATCATCCTGTAGATAGTTCAGCTAGATACAAGTCACCCTGTAGAGAGATCAGCTAGAGGAAGTCACCTTGAAGAGAGATCAGCTAGCCTAGAAACAAGTCACCTTGTAGAGAGTTCAGTGACAAAGAAACCATCCTGTAGAGAGTTCAGCTAGACTTGTAGAGAGATCAGCTAGAAACAAATCACCCTGTAGAGAGATCAGCTAGAAACAAATCATCTTGTAGAGAGTTCAGTGACAAAGAAACCATCCTGTAGAGAGATCAGCTAGAAACAAATCACCCTGTAGAGAGATCAGCTAGAAACAAATCATCTTGTAGAGAGTTCAGTGACAAAGAAACCATCCTGTAGAGAGATCAGCTAGAAACAAATCACCCTGTAGAGAGATCAGCTAGAAACAAATCACCTTGTAGAGAGTTCAGTGACAAAAAAAACCATCCTGTAGGGAGATCAGTTAGAAACAAATCACCGTGTAGAGAATTCAGCTACAAACAAATCATCCTGTAGAGAGATCAGCTAGAAACTAGACACAATAAAATTATAGGGAATTCAGTTACAAGCAAATCACCCTGAAGAGAGTTCAGCTACAAACAAATTACCCTGTAGAGAGATCAGCTACACACAAAACACCTTGTAGAGACTTCAGCTACACACAAATCAACCTGTGGAGGTTTCAATTATAAACAAATCACCCACTGTAGAGAGATCAGCTACAACCATATCATCCTGTAGAGAGATCAGCTACAAACAAATCACCCTTTAGAGAGTTCAGCTACAAAACAAATCACCCTGTAGAAAGATCAGCTACAAAAAAATCACCCTGTAGAGAGATCAGCTAGAAACAAATCACTGTGTAGAGAGTTCAGCTACAAAAAAATCACCCTGTAGAGAGATCAGCTACAAAAAAATCACCCTGTAGAGAGATCAGCTAGAAACAAATCACTGTGTAGACAGTTCAGCTACAAAAAATCACCCTGTAGAGAGTTCAGCTACAAACAAATTACCCTGTAGAGAGATCAGCTACAAACAAAACACCTTGTAGAGAGATCAGCTACATAAAATCACCCTGTAGAGAGATCAGCTACAAAAAAAATCACCCTGTAGAGAGATCAGCTAGAAAATAATCACCCTGTAGAGAGATCAGCTACAAAAAAAATCACCCTGTAGAGAGATCAGCTACAAAAAAATCACCCTGTAGAGAGATCAGCTAGAAACAAATCACTGTGTAGACAGTTCAGCTACAAAAAATCACCCTGTAGAGAGTTCAGCTACAAACAAATTACCCTGTAGAGAGATCAGCTACAAACAAAACACCTTGTAGAGAGATCAGCTACATAAAATCACCCTGTAGAGAGATCAGCTACAAAAAAATCACCCTGTAGAGAGATCAGCTAGAAAATAATCACCCTGTAGAGAGATCAGCTACAAAAAAATCACCCTGTAGAGAGATCAGCTACAAAAAAATCACCCTGTAGAGAGATCAGCTAGAAACAAATCACCCTGTAGAGAGATCAGCTACAAAAAAATCACCCTGTAGAGAGATCAGCTAGAAACAAATCACTGTGTAGAGAGTTCAGCTACAAGCAAATCACCTTGTAGAGAGTTTAGCTACAAACAAATTATCCTGTAGAGAAATCAGCTACAAACAAATCACCTTGTAGAGAGTTCACTTACAAACAAATATACTTGTAGAAATATCAGTTACAAACAAATCACCCCCTGTAGAGAGATCAGATCACCCTGTAGAGAGTTCAGCTACAAACAAATCACCCTGTAGAAAGTTCAGGTATAAAAAAGTCATCCTGTAGATAGTTTTGATACAAACAGGTTCAGCTAGATAAAAGTCACCCTGCAGAGAGATCAGGTCACCCTATAGAGAGATCAGCTAGAAGAAGTCACCTTGTAGAGAGTTCAGCTACAAAGAACCCACTCTGTAGAGAGTTCAGCTAGAAACAATTAAGTTACCCTATAGAGAGATCAGCTAGAAACAAGTCATCCTGTAGAGAATTCAGCTACAAACAAATCACCCTGTAGAGATTTCAGCTACAAACAGATCATCCTGTAAATAGTTCAGCTATAGATATAAGTCACTCTGTAGTAGGAGATGTCACCTTGTAGAGAGATCAGCTAGAAACAAGTCACCTTGTAGAGACCAGCTACAAAGAAACCATCCTGTAGAGAGTTCAGCCACAAACAAATCACCCTGTAGAGAGTTCAGCTACAAGCAAATCACCCTGTAGAGAGTTCAGCTACAAACAAATCACCCTGTAAAGAGATCAGCTAGAAACAATTCACCCTCTAGAGGGAATCCTGTGTAGAGTTCAGCTACAAACAAGTCACCCTGTAAAGAGATCAGCTAGAAACAATTCACCTTCTAGACGGAATCCTGTGTAGAGTTCAGCTACAAACAAGTCACCCTGTAGAGACATTTCAAGTCCCTTAGTAGAGAGTTATCCAGTAGGGAATAATAGACATGTAATAAATATATGTATATATTACTGATAAAATCAAAAACATGCAGTTGAAGTATTAAAAATCTGCTTTGTCTTTTTATTCTATTCTTCCTGTGGTAAAGAAAAAAGATACGTTAAAAAAGCCCCAAAGCTGGCCTATGGCCGGCTTTGGGGTATACAAATACAAACAGAAGTGATATCTAATCAAAAACAGCCAAGTTGTAAAAAAAGGTGTGGCCCCTAAAAGGCCATGGTGAAAAAAGATGTGAAATTCAAGGTGGCGGCCATTAAATGGCTGTGATGGCAGGTTAATGGTAAAAATTTTAATAACAACAATTCAGGTGAATTTGGTGCCAAAACACAATTAACCTACCATCACAGCCATTTCTTGGCCGCAACCTTAGATTTCACATCTTTTTTCACCATGGCCTTTTAGGGGCCGCATCTTTTTTTACAGCTTGGCTGTTTATAGTTAGATTTAGTTTCCTGCTTAATCTGGTCAATTTAAACTAGTCTCACTTTCAAGCACAAGGTGGGGAAATTAGACAACAATAATGGAGAAATTAATTTGTTCATTACAAACGATGTCTTAGAAAATGCTATGCATAAAATTAATGTGATCTATAGGGGATAATGAGGTCTTTAAAATCAACTAAGAAACTTCTCCAGAGATTTTCTAAAATGATTTGAGACCTCCTATGGGTATCTGCATATATCTCCACTTGAAGGATTCAACACAGCTCACCTCACCAGGGGCGGATCTAGACTTTTAACAAGGGGAGGTTTTGTGTAATCAGTCCATCTATATACCTAGTGGTAATATTCATAGCAAATGACTAATGATCACTCTCCAGCAAGGTTTCTTTGTTAAATCTTACCATTAAGACTTTAGAAATGCAACTAAAGTATTTGTATAACATTAAAACAATAATTATTTTAGTGGCGCATATTGCATATTATGAAGATGCTGGGGTAGTAGTTTCAAGTGATTTTGCAGTAAAAAGAGATAAAAATGAACATAAGTTTTTGTAATAAGTATTTCTTTGAATGATAACTTAATTTGGTTTACTAAGTTAAAGAAACTTGTCAGCAGCTCATCAAGTAATTAGCTCTTCCAAAGGGGTTGAGGGGGGGAGGGTTCCATGGAATCCTTTAAACCCTCCTGGATCCATCCCTGCTCACTAATGATCACTGATCTGCAATGCAAGGGGGGCATTGCATTGCAGATCATGCATGCTTTCTTTAATATGGAAGGAAGGTTTACATTTTGTCCAATATCATGATGTTATACTGAAGCCACAATCAATCAATCTATCTAACAGTATAAATACAAGTATAAGAATTTTAAGTTTGATTAGGGATCATAGAAAAAAGAAGTAGTGAAACAAGGGAGGTTAGAAGATATGCTAGTGGACATTAAATCCCTACTTTAGTCTACTAGTATATCTTCAGGAGTAGGTGACCTCCCTTGTTTCACAACTTTTTTTTCTATGATCCCTAATCAAACTTAAAATTCTTAATTTTTCCTTATACTTGTTTGTTTGCTTTTTTGTAACATTATTATGACTGGTGAACCCACGCATACCACATTAGAATGGAAGGAATGGTGCCAGGCTTATTTTTTTGCCTGAACACATGCCCCAGTTATGCAAGTCAGTGAACTATCAACTACTGAAATATGTTTTGAACTTTTGATCTGTTAAGTTTGTACTTGTTAGCTAGCTATGTTCTCTGGCAAGGAAAAACGGTAGTTGCCGATTGTCATATGGTAATTATAAATCAATCAATCACATAGCGAAGTGGCCATTACACTTCGTTTTCAGCTATGTTCAGCTGATGACACAGCGTTACAAATGAAGAACACTAGGCCTCTGCAATCAATCCAGTCACAATGGAAAACACAGACGATTCCTGTCAAAGCCATCATGCGGCGCTATCAGCAAAGATAAATGGGACACAAAGAAGGACATGGGTAAGTCCATGAAGTATACGTTGTACAGCAGTATGCCAAAAGGCATGTGTTGGGCTGAAGCAATGTAGAACAGTGAAACAATCAAGCTTGTAGTCTTAGCCATTATTGAGTTATACTTGTCTGAAGGCATTAATAAGTTAGTCAGTCAGTCAGGCAGTAGAAAATTCCAATAAATGTTGTTTTTTTAAATTTCATAGCAACTGGAAGTGTTTCACATCATACTGAAAGCACATTTGGGTTTGCTTATACCTAGCCAATACTGCCAAGGCCCCATGAAGG
Source organism: Dysidea avara (assembly GCF_963678975.1). Lineage (NCBI taxonomy): Eukaryota > Metazoa > Porifera > Demospongiae > Dictyoceratida > Dysideidae > Dysidea > Dysidea avara. The sequence goes on along the minus strand of NC_089284.1, from coordinate 14,092,974 downwards.
TATTGTGAGGCTGGTTTTAGGGTGATATTTTTGGCCAGAAAAGCCCAAACCTTCAAGATCCCTAATATACAGTACTATCATACTGTATGATAACCCTACCATTTTCTAAGAGACCGCCCACTCAGATCTTCATGGCTTTAAAAACCACAAAGATCTTTGTTGTGCTAGGTCTCTAACTATAACTTATAGGTTATTAGCTACCAGCTGGATTCAAACCCACAATCTTTTGCATGCCAGTCAAGTGTTCTAATACTTAAATAGTTTTTACTCTGGTTTACAAGTTTTCTCTACACCATTACCTTTAATGCACTGTAGAAAATGAATGGAAGCACATATCAACTTGATTATTATTTTGAAGATGCTAGATGATGAGTGCTTCATTTTAAGCATGAAATGTGTTGATATGTACAGGGACTAGTGTGACGGACTGCTTTTTAGTAGGCTTGAGCCAATTATGCTTTGAAAATAGCCCATTATGCTTTTGAGCAGTGCTCAAAAATTCAGCCTGCTATGCTCAAAATTATGCTTTCAAAATCAAGATTATGCTCTAAAGTTGGCTGTTCTATTAGAGTATATCGGTCTTTCCTGACTGTTGTATTAGAGTAAGTGACTGCTCTATTAGAGTATCTCGATCTTTTTTCTGTGAAGTGTAAATAATCAACCAAAAAACAATAATATTGCACATATTAAAATGTAGTATTAAGGTGTAGTGTGTTCATGTTTTGCTGTATTTTGGCATGCATTTAATTTAAAACCTTGAAAATCGTCCTATTATGCTGGCATAATGCTTGATGCTTTTGTTAGCCTATTATGCTCGAAATTATGCTGGTATAATTGGTGCAAGCCTACTTTTTAGGTGATTATCAGGTTCACGTGTGCTTCCATCCATTTTCTCCAGTGCACTGAAGGTCATGGTGTTGAGGAATATATTACTTTGTATAAACCACAGAGCAAAAATTGTTTTAGTAGAACACCTGACTAGCAAATATATCATATAGATAGGGTTCTAAGACCTTTTGTGCACTTTTGGATAAAAGCATAAAACTTTGCACATAGTGTGTATGTATCATAAAGGTTATTTTTGATAGGGAACCACCTCAGATTTGACCTTTGGTGACCTTTACACCCAATTTAATGCTTCAGTTGTTCATCTGTCTCATCTATATATACACAATTCAAAATTCGCAAATTTGGTGTCAAATTACTGTTCTTGCTCTAAAGGGTGCTGACTTTAAGAAAACTCATAGCTTTCACTATTCCAAATTATAAGAACAAAAAGTAGCACTATTTTTCACCCATCCATGCACATCATGCAATATATCCAACATAATTACTGCCTTTATTGGATGCTGAGTTAGATATGTGTGATCAATTGTACAGTGGAACCTGTCTTATAGTGGCCACCTGTATTAAGAGACCACCTCTCTAACTTTAAAAAATATAGCATGTACTTTATACAGTAAAACACACTGCTTGTCTATGCTTCATGGACTTACCTGTGTCCTGCTTTGTGTCCTATTTATCTTTGCTTACAGTATAGGGTGTAGATTCATGGCAGTGTTGCATGATGGCTTCCCTATGTTTGACAGGAATCATCCGAGTTTTTTGTTGTGACTGGATTAATTGCAGAGATCTTTCTCCTAGTGTTTTTAGTTTGTAATGCTGTGTAATGGGCTGGAAATAGCTGAAAACAAAGTGTAATGGCCACTTCACTATTTCAGTAATAGTTGGAGCGTGGTTTCAGACAAAAACGATAAATCTGGCACTGTTCCTTCTGTTATAATATGGTATGCGTGGGTTCACCAATCATAATAATGTTACAAAAAAGTAAAAAAAAAATTTATAAGGAAAAATTAAGAATTTTAAGTTCAATTAGGGATCATAGAGATAAAAAGTAGTGAAACAAGGGAGGTCACCATCATCTGAAGATATACTAGTGGGCATTTAATTCCTAATTTAGTCTATACCCACAACTGAATTAGGGATTAAATGTCCACTAGTATATCTTCAGGTGATGGTGATGGTGACCTCACTATTTTTTATCTCTATGAGCCCTAATCGAACTTAAAATTCTTAATATTTCCTTATACTTCAGTGTATATCATATCAGGGGTGTAGCTAGCCAGAAGGTGATGGAGGAGCAGGTATGCCCCCATGAAGCACTCAAAATCGTTCATGATTGCAGAAAAGCTAATGACCCAATGGTGGGCTAGCCATCGTACAGTGTTGCATTATTACAGCTTAAATAAATAGCTACGTAACTATTTCAGTACTGATTGTTTATCACTTATCAATGGGGGTATGATTCGTTGAGCATCATCGCATGTGCCACAACTGTACTCCACAAATTCATCCACAGTCTGGTAGAGCTATATTGTTAATATTTTAGTGTAAAAATACAAGTTACTTTACGTTAGCCACAGCCTGTACTGCAGTCCTAGCACACTGCGGACAGCATGACGTGTTCACTCACTTCAGCCAGCCAGAAAAATTCAAATGCCACGTATTGTAAGAAATCCCAGTTCAACACCTGTCTTGCTAGCAGAACTTGTAAGCTTGTGACTGATCCACCTGACTGACTGACAAAGTAAAAAACAATAAACTGGCATGTTAATGCACTGCAGTACGAAGATCCAGTGTGATTGGCTCAAGAAATTAACTTGGTACATTTAACACTTTATCACCTCTTAGGCAGTAGGTTCATAGCGTCATCTGGTCTCCTTTGTCACTTGTGAGTTGCGACTCCTGCGAGGTCACTTCGAGCGGGTACTCTTTTAGGTTAAAAAATGCTCTATCACATGAGTAATCTAAGCTAAGTATAGAAGTGTGACATCTCTAATATTTTCATTCAGTGGCTTCACGAACAAGTTGATGCTGTGTGCACATTCACTAGCAACCCCTGGTATTACCGCATAGTAGCGCACATAATTTATAGTCATTTGCGTGTCAGTTTAATACTGGTAAGCTTCTGATGGAGGTTTAAAAAACAACAACACTTAGCTAGTTATGGGGCCCTTCCCTGCCCCCCCCTGGCTATGCCTCTGGTGTATATAGATTGCATGCTGTCTACATACCTTTGGTTTATGATACAGTACAGTATTATTCTAACCAAAAAAATTGGCCAGAAACCAGATTTACAATACCCTCATGGAATCTTGGCAATTTTTATTTAAAAGAATTTTCTACTGCCTGACTGACTTACTTTCTTACTGCAGACAAGTGTAACTCAATAACAGCTAAGGCTATGGGCTTGATTTTTTTACTGTTTGACGTTGCTTCAGTCTGAAAGGTGCCTTTTGGCATACCGCAGTATGTACAATGCACGCATCGTGGACTTACCTTGTCATCCTTTGTGTCCCATTTGTCTTTGCTGACAGCACAAGGTGTCAACTCATGGTAGCTAGTACATGATCGCTCTAACTTAAAATTCCTAATTTTTCCTTGTACTTGCAGAAAACTAAGTGATAAAGCTAGTTTGTCATGCAAATAATTATAGCCTCATATGTCTAGCATAACCCATTCCTTTAACATGAAGTTCACTAATGATGAGTTATGAAGAATTTTAAAGCTATAACAGATCATGACAAAAAGTGCTCAAGAACAAGGGAAATCACCACACTGATGTACAAATTTAATCCCTCAAGATATTATAGGAATAACAAACTATAATTTGTACATCATGTGATGATCTCCCACGTTTAAACCATTTTTGTTGCATTGAACCCTACTAGTTTTAAAATTCTTAATTTCATCTTACACCTGTAATAGCAACACAGCATTCAAAAACAGAGTAAAATCTGTGCTGAGACTATAAAGATTGGCACAGAAGAGCTGTGGATTGAGAGGTGAGGACCACAATCCCATAACAGTTTTGCACTTCATTAAAGCTCTGACTGCTCTATTAGAGTATTTGACTATTCTTTTAATCATTTTAGTATCTTTTCAACTATGCTGGCATAATAGACTAACAAGTCAGCATAATAGGAATATTTTTAAATGCAAAATGCATATGCCACACATTTCAGAAACAAGATTGAAATACTCTAATACAGCAGTCAGGAAATGCTGATACATGTTAATAAATATTCACCTCTCAAGCTATAATCTTGATTCTGAAAACATATTGAGAATAATAGGCTTGATTTTTGAACATTGCTCAAAACCATAATACTGCAAATGATAAAAGTTTGGCACAACGTAACAGTATGTGAAGCAGGTTGGCAGATAAAAATTTGAGAAATTTACCGTGAGCCAAGTATAAAATAGAATTGGCAAATAAAGTTTGGTGAATTTTCTTCGATTCACCAAATTCACCAAACTTTAGTCACACCAAAGTTTCATTGTTTACGGTAGGCTATTATTTTCAAAGCACACTTCTATTACAAGAAATATAAGATTTTATCCTGAGGGAGGCTTGGCCCCTCTTTTCTAACTAGGAGGCCTGTAGTCTTCTAGCCTTTCCTTTCTGCTACCTATAACTAGATGCGTCATGCATGCATGGTTTTACATAACTAGCAATATTTAAAAGTGTGCATCAATTAGATCACCTTGCAGTCACAATTATTTGACCCTTGTATTGCTTTTAGCTGCACAAGAGTTTACAGGGCAGAGCATTAATAAAGGCTTCCCACATACATCCAGTTTTATGACTTTGAAGTACCATAACTCATTGTAGGAGTACACAATCAGTTTCAAACGTCGACTGGTTTTTGTAAAACATTATGAAAGAATTGTGTGAAAATTTTAGGTCAATAGCTTACTGTGTAGTCAAGTTACAGTTGGTTGAAGTCAGAATTTGATGTGTGTGGAAGTCTTGTTTTGTTAAATTTGGTCACAATTATTGCATCTATATTATACGAAGACAATTAAATATGAAGAAATTTAAATTATATATTTTGTATTTTAGTTTGGTTGTTTTCTAAATTAGTCAAAGCAGGTCTTCATCTTATTATTTGCTTTTATGATTTTTGTCTCAACTTAATCTTATAATGGGGGACCTACTTTAGTGGAACAGTCCTACTAAAATATACCAACTCTAACAGATCCTTCGTAGGGTTGCGATCCAATACAAAATATCATACATGTATAAATGTAAGGCAAACAATGTGGCCTGGGGAGTCACGATAGATGTGGCAAGGGTAGCACCTTTAAAAGGATAAAATTAATGTTGAGGCATGCATGTGAAATGGTGATCTCCTTTCCAATGTAAATAGTTGACGGCAATGGCTGCATTCACTTGTTGTCAACATTCATCTAGACTTTTATACAAATGCAGTAAAACTTCCTGAAATAGAAATTCTGTAAACAATTTCTAGGAATTTGTCAAAAAAATGTATAGTTGGACTTGGGTATCCCCACTGATACTACTAAATCACTATGATGGCAAGTTCCATTGTTTCAGTATCATTATGATCCCTACACTATGGTTTAAATCTTCTAGACTTTTCATACAATTACTTTATATAACAACTTGCAGTATAAAGGGAACAAGGAACTCTATTGGTTTACACCTGTAAGCAGGATGGTCTCCATAATTCTATTATAAAACTGCTATACAAAATACAGTGCCTCTATCTTCTTACCAAGTGGTGTTTTCCTTCATTTAAATTGTCTTCATATTCACCTTTGGGATCCATATAAAGTTTTTTAATACTTTGTAACATTGAAGAGACTCTGTGAGTATTAGTTTGGTTGTTTTGTTTCTTCAGGAGTTTATTACTATCTCTTTCATTACATTGCACCGTTTCAGTAGTTTCCTTTGTGTTAAAGCAGTAATGGATGAAGGATTCTTCAACATGTAGAGTCAAGTCCACCTGTTGGAATGAAAAGCACATAAGCATTTCAATAATAAGCAGACAGCAGCAATTAATGGTAAGCAAAATCATACAACAGCAGCAAGAGCATAAGCAAACAGCATTTCTGACAAAGTACCATTCTATATAATATTTTAAATCAGTCAAAATGATGATCTATGCAGTTAAAATGAGGTTTTATTTTCTTACTTTACATTAATAAATCTTCTTAGGATTTAGTAATAGTAAGACATGGAAAGTTAGCATCTTTGAAGTAGAATGATGCTAAGGCAATGTCAAGGTTTGCTATTGTTATATTGCTTCCTCTAAATGTTTATACTTCAACGATGCAAAGACCTTCTTTATTATTTTCCGTCACAGCACATGTGCAGCAACAGTAGCAAGTAATACACATGCACAAAATCTGGTTACAGCAAATAATAAAGACAGCAGCAGCAGCAGCAGTAAGGACAAAATCATACAGCAGCAGCAATAGTATGCATACTATCCATTGTGATGTGATTTATGTATGCATATCAACCATGCCTGTATTTTCATCTTCACAACCACATTCACATATCAACACACGACTACATCTATTATAAACTTCACAGTACAACATAAATAAGATATAATTACAAAAAAAAGTAACCTGCACTGGTGGCAAAATTAAAGGAAACATAATTATTGCATTGAAGTAGCTTATTAAAACCAAACAAATTTATCCTTTGATCTCAGGTGTGAAAATGCTACTACATAAATTAATAACTAATCACAATTGTGAAAGAAACTGTGCTGGATATATGGTATACATTGGAACCAACAGTTGAAATGTTGCAACTATACATATGGAACTGAAGATTGAAAGCCAGAACCCTTCTAGAAAAACAGTTCAAATTGTTACAAGTTTTATAAAGAATGACCTACCTGGAACCAAACGCTCTATCCAGTAATCAAACAACACCAGTGAAATTACAATTATGTACTTACACTTAGTATTTAAAATTAACCAACCTTAAGTGCTAAACGTTTTAGAGCTGCAATATCCTGAATTCCTTTAATATCATCAACAGCCAAACCAATCTAAAGTACAGCAATGTGTGAAACAGGTTACATTTATGCACAGTTGTACCAACACTGCAATGGCTATGAAAGTTTTATGCTTAATAATTGTTATAGTTTCAAGAAAAGCATCATTTTAGTCCAGCATTTGTACTGACATAATTACTTTTGGTATTACTTACATTTTAGGATAAGTATAAAATAATAATCAAACGGTACGTACGGTAGTACCTAGGATTGCGGTGAAACTTTCGTGCACCGCCCAAAATTTCGCCTTCAAAAATCATCCTAGAAACATTTTACACGACGAAAATCACCTTTACGGAATAGTACTAGTCCATATAATACATGCTACAGCATTAAATATAACAAAACACTTAAAGGTGGCCGGATATAGAATTTTTTTAAAAATCACCAAACTTTTTTTTTAGAATATACTAAACAAACTACATAATCACAATGAATAAAATACAACGAATAAAATACAACGAATAAAATACAACTACTGGGAAAGGGGAACAACAAAGAAAGAAAAACTACAGGGAAAGGGGAAAGTCATCATCACTACCTTGCAGAGCCCAATACCTTAAAATCATTTGAGCATTATTCACCCATAAACAAACAGAGAGTTGTTGAAGTAGATTTTTTCTGGCTATTTTAGGTGAAACGCCACTATGGGTGGTGGTACGATCAGCAATAGAAGAATTAAGAACTGACAAAGCAAAAGGTGTCCATACCCCAAAACTTTCCACAACTAGTGGAATGAAATCACCTCCTGCCTTCTCCAATATAGTAAGGTGCTTCGCATCCTTAGCCATCTCTCCAGCTGTAGCAGCCACCCCAGCACAGGAAGTGGAGGAAGAAACATGAGCAGGCTGAGTAGTGCTGTGGACAGAGACATCAATATAGGCAGGACGACCAAGTTGATAGTCAGGATGGAAATCGCCAAAACTCAAATTTTAGTCTGTCTGACTGACTGCCTCACTGACCACAGTCGCAAGGCTAGAGGTTAAACGAAGCAGCATATGGTCACCATTTTACGTCACAATAACAAACTCACCAGTGGGATGTGCCTTTTGGGGTTCCAACGAGTGTAGGTCCTCTGCGCCTTGTCTTTTCTTTAATCTTCAATCAGGCTGCTTGTCTTCTTCATCCAACGAAACCATATCGAGGTGTTAATTTTCCGTATCAATGCTTTCTTTCAGCAGCATATTTAAATTCCATGGAATTATTTCAGAGCTGGATTTCAGAAACACTTCAGTCCTGACGCTACTATGAGAGGTACACTTGCAAGATATCTGCAACTTCACGATTGCGATCCGGTTCACAATAGGTTTGCGACCACGCCCTATGTCACCCACCAAATAAAGATCTATAATGAAAGAGTACTGAGACCTGACCTCTTAACAATCTAGCTAGCTATTTACTTAACAATAAACAAGATCACCTCAGGTCTAGCTATAGCTGCACACCGCTTGGCTGACTCAAGATATACTCTAATGCAACAGTAAGTCTAATACAGCAGTCATGTATGACAAGTTACATTGTTATGGTAGACATAATTATTTTTATAAGAAAAAGAAGCAAGCACAATATAAAATTAGTATTATTGCTCTAAAGAAGACAGGTACCCCTCAGCAACAGCAAGGTCGACAGCTGGAGGCACACAGGGACGTTTGGATCTAGAACGTGATCCCCTGATACACATTACTGAAGAGTGCAGCAAGGAGAACTCCAAACTACAGCGAAGCCTGCCCATCACCACAGAATATGGGGATCTCCACCTCTCATTGAGCAAATGGGAAAGATGTTTATAAGTGATGGTATCTGCCTTTCCCATACCTACAGATGCGGAAAATACAAGTGGATTAATACAAGTTACATTGTAGCTAACTGTGCTACAACCAAAAAAACGAAAACAAACTAGTATTTTAATTTAAAAGTGAAGTAGGGATTTATGCAAAAAAAGTAGTGAAACAAGAGATGAATAATAGTGTTACAGCATAGTTCAGTGGGAAAGTCCCTACTTTGGCACATTAGCTATTATTATTTTGTTCAATGCCAAAGTAGGGACTTTTCACTGAGCTATGCATCACTCATCTCTTGTTTCACTACTTTTTTTGCATAAATCCCTACTTTACTTTTAAATTAACAATTTTTAAATACTAGTAATAATCTGAATGGGTTAAAATATCAATGTGTGTAGCTAACCTCACATAATAAGTTTTTCAAATGCCACTGTCATACTGAAAAACTTTACTCTATTGCACATTTATGGTCTAATTTTAGAATACTAACTTTTTGGACACACTGTACAGTTTTAGATGAACAATATTTAGAATAGCATCTTCCTCGGCAGTTACACAAGAATTTTCACAACATTTATGAACTTTCCAAGTGTCTATGCAAGAATTGGTCTATGCAAGAAGTAGCCTTTACAACTTCCCATCATTTTAGATACGTTTTTCATGAGTACTGCTGTATCACTAGTGCTCACATTAGAGTAGAGGGTGGGAATCACCTATAGGGTTCAAAATGTATCAGGGCAGTGGTGACAAACTTCAAACATTATTATGTGCCTCTGGGCAGGCTTAAACGTATGCAGATTTCATGATAGTGTTTATATATAGCTTTCCAAGATGTCCAAGCCAATACTTAGTCACTCAAATGCATTCCCAAGGTCACTATAGAGTGGTGTCTGGGCTTTTATATCCACACCCAGAAGTCCAACTCCAATAAGTATACCTGACAAATTTAAGCAAACTAGCATGAGAAGTGTTAGCCAGTAGTGTAGCCATCTTGCGCTGGTGTTATTTAAACCATTGATGTACTACAATGATTGGTTTTCTAAAATCAGGTCACATTTACAAATTAAATTAGATCCCTAATTCATTTTAAATCAATAATTTTTAGTTCTTTTGTTATAGCATACAGCTATACACATGTGACCATTCTGTTAAGGTAGCTGCCGCATTGGAGTATTTCGAGTCAGCCTCTCACCTACCAAGGAGCTGGTCACTATTCCATATTTTCATTGTGCTAGCATTATAAATACAGCTAGATCTATAATAAGGGGTGTGTCATCGTAATCAAGTAAATAGATTGTGGTCTCTTTGTTCAATTATCATTATTTTATCAACCAAGATTGTTAACGGGCATGGCTTGAGCCTATTGTGAAGTTACAGGTATCCACTGGGTGTCCAGTACCTCTTACAGTAGCGTAAGCGTTTGATATGATTTCATAGCATGAAGAAGATGATGTCCAGCCTGATTGAAGATAAAAGGAAAGATAAGATGCAGTGAGCACACACTTGTTGGAATCCCAAAAGGCACATGCCACTGGTGAGTTTATTATTGTGGCATAAAACTGTGGCTGTGCACTGCTTTGTTGGCCTCCAGCCTTGCAACTGTGGCCAGGCAGGCTTGCAAATGAAAATTTGAATTTCGATAATTTTCTATATTTGACTACCTTTAAGTGCTCTTGTTTTATATTATTCCGTAAAGGTAATATTCATCATGTAAGATGTCTCTAGGATGACTTTAAAAAGTAGCATTTTAGGTGGCACACGTCACTTTTGGGGTGATCTCTACTTACGTAAACAGTACTACCATACTGTATGATAGTATCATACAGTACAATAGTACTGTATGTTAGAGATCATGAAGGTTTGGGCTTTTTGGCCACAAAGATCACCCCAAAATTAGCTTCACAGTACTTTCATGGCACTTTGGAAGCATTGGGGAGGTAGAATTGTCTTCAGAGCGGCCGAAAAGCTCTGATAAGTTGCTACAGAATTTAAAAATGTTATTTAACAGAATTTTCTACTGACCAACTAACTTCCTGACTCCTTCACATAAGTGTAAATTAATAACAGCTAAGGCTACGAGCTTGGCTTTTTCACTGTTAGATATTGCTTCAGCTCGAACATTGCCTTTTTAGTATACTGCAGTACGTGCAGCACATTTTTAAATTCTGTAGCAACTTATTAGTAGCATTTTTGGCCGCTCTGAAGACAATTCTACCTCCCCAATGCTTCCAAAGTGCCATGACATCATAGGCTTACCTTTGTCCTCCTTTGTGTCCCATTTATTCTTGCTGATAGCACAAGGTGTCGATTCGTGGTAGCTGGCAAGTGATGGCTTTCCTATATTTGTAACGGAAATTGTCCATATTTTCTGTAGTGACTGGATTGAATACTGCAGAGGCATTTCTCATAATGTTCTTCATTTGTAACACTGTGCAGTGGGCTGACCATAGCTGAAAATGAAGCATAATGACTACTTCATTTTTTCAGTAATTGATAGTTGGGACGTGCATTCAGATGAAAACATTAAGTATGGTGCCATTCTTTCTTTTGATGCGGTACATGCTGGTTCGCTCAGTCATACAAAAGTAAACAAATAAGTAGGAGAAAAAATTAGGAATACCTATTTTTCTGCTCTACTATTGTGCCTAAACATTTACAGTTGACAAATCAGATACATTTACCAGCAAATTTGTCAAAATGATTGGCATCAGTATAATGAACACTATCCACATAGAGTATGCAATGTAAGGATAAAAAAGACTGTTCCCTTCATCAGCATCTTCCTGGCTGTTAAAAAATATCCCATCAAAATCAAGCTCTCCAGTAGTCATCACCATGGTCTTTACCACAGAACGAGCAGGAGATGAAAATGCTGATCGCACGCCCTGCAAAACAAAAATTATGATACTTTTTAAAAATGTACACAACCATGCCATAAGATCTTAATTTTTATGACTTACTGGTCGAAAAAATATCATGTAAAATGTTAGACCAAAAGAAATCACAAACAAGGTAGAAAGCAAAATCATTTTCATGAAAGTTTGTAAAATATCCACAAACATCAGAACATACACTCCAGTATCAGGAAATTTCTTCAAAAACAACACCAGATCTAACCAGGCAAGTAGTAAGGTAAATGCACCAAACTGCCACTGCCAAGATTCAGGACATTGACATCCAGGTTGTAAACCATAATACACAAAAATTATGGAGGATGTAAACAAACAATCTTCCATCCAATTGTCTAGCTCAAGGAAATATTCTTGACGTCTGTAGTACATTTGAATAAGTTCCATAAAGATTCGGAAGAGGGAAAACAATATGATGATGATCGCAGCTCCACGCAGGAAAGATTGGTAATTCTCTATAAAATATTTTAAACTTATTTATTTATTGAATACTATACACACATTTACCTTTACAGTCATCATCATCATTATCAATTGCTACAAATCGGTAACAAACATAATGTATACAGTTACGCATGTAACAAAGTAACTGCAACAATAATTGTCTTCATTACTGATTAAAACTGGATATTTATATATAGAATGGTGGTGGAGGACATACTGCACTTCATCAAGAAGAGGAATAAACTTAATTTCAATCCTACGCAGTCAACTCCACTCTCTTCACAATGCATTTTTCTTTTACTGTCACTTTGTACAACCGCAGTAAAATTCAAACATGCAATATATCATGCTCTGAAATTTGGACACTTGAAAGGAGTCCAAAAGTAAATATGGTATCAAACTTTCATGGGAATCTGATAAACCTTACTTACCTTAGCAAAAGTGTGATCGATTAACAAAGTTTTGTTGACAAGAGTTCTAGGGGCCAGTTGAACTTGAATTGATTATAGTGATAGCCTGAGATATTTGAGATAAATAGGCCTTCATAGCCAGAGCATGTGAAACCAGAAACCAGCACAAAACTTTCTGTGATGTTGGGATATAACTAGTGCAAACATCAGTGAGTCAGGTTATTGGCCAACGTGCTGCTCTCCCAATTTATGATTGCCATTAACATTCCACCCACTGCCCCACCCTTAACTCCTTTGATAGTGTTGTAGAATGGCACCACTGAAAAAAACTATCTACAATGATGGTAAAGTCTGTACAGGAAGCTTGTGGCACTCTGAATGATATTAAGCAGGTGTATTAACAATGAAGATTTAGCCTTAGCCTGTATATAGTGAGCGAAGATGTGGGAATCTTTCACATACACACATACATTTTTTTATAATACACTATAGTATAAGCTAATTAATTTATTGTTTTGGTGCTTTCTGTTGGTGTATTCCTCACAAGTATTTAAAATTTCTAATACTTGTCTGTGATGTGCATGTGTGTGTGTGTGTGTGTGTGTGTGTGTGTGTGTGTGTGTGTGTGTGTGTGTGTGTGTGTGTGTGTGTGTGTGTGTGCACGCACATGTGTATATCAGACACAATGAATGACAATATAATTATAAGTTGATACAACTGTACATTAGCAACTTACGTATTGAGTAATTCTGCATGGCTACATATACAAAACAGGAAATAAATTATATTGTGCTACAATGAATCTAGCCCAGTGGCATGTATTAGGCCTTAATAAAGCAATAGAGGATATGTACATCACATTATTCAAACAAAAAGTTGTAGGTAAAAAAGTTGAACTAGTACAACTAAAATTTATTAATTGTTGTAAAAAGTAGTGAAACAAGAGATATGAACGATGGTAGCCATTAAAACATAACTATGTGGGAAAATCCCTGCTATCACCATATATTCAATGCCAAAGTAGGGATTTTCCCTCATAGCTATGTTGTAATCATTCAAATATCTTGTTTCATTACTTTTTATTGCTGGAACCCTACTTTATTTTTAAGTTAATTGTACTAGTTTGTTAACTTTTTTGATATAGCATAGCTATGCTGTACATATGTGATTGTGACTGCTTTATTAGAGTATATCAATCTCCCTGCTTGTCTCAAATTAGCTATGTAGCAGAGTAAGGGGCATGGTTTGTGTTTGTCATATCTAGTTTTCTACAGCAAAACTGCAGCTGGTTGCAGCTAGATCATTAAGGGGAGTTGCACTGATTGTTAAGTGTGAGGCACATGTTCTAATCATTTAGGGGTGTGGTCAGATCAGCCATCATTTTATACTTGCTTTTACAAGTGCAGCTACACATATCTACTCCACCTACACTGGCTTAAGCACTTTAAATAGTCTTGTGACATATAAATACACTCTTCTTAGGAAAGTGCTGATGCAGGAAATTAATGTCTCCGTATAGAGGTTATCCGTCTATGTCATTTTAAGTTAGTAATGGTTACTAGACGCCATGTTTTTGAGGCAAAAATCAATTGAACCAATACGAGAAAATGACACTTTTTGCAATTTTGCACAATTGAAGAATGATTGGGGGGAACTGCTACATCATGTGAGTTACTTATATTATTATTATTATTATTAGCACTTTACAGTGACCAGCACTGAAGGTCTGACAGCAACATGTGCTGCAGCCTTAGGATTACCTAACCTAATTTCAGGGACTTAGACCTAATGACTTGACTTACTGACTGATAAGGTGTAACAGAAAAGGGGCCAAAGTAAGGAAAAAAATCCCTCCAACCCCAGGATTCGAACTGCAGGTCACCCAATGTCTAGTCGGGGCCACACTCAGTCTTCCTCCAGGAGGGATGGATTTTCTTCCTTAAACCTAAAGTATTTATTATTAGCACTTTACAGTGACCAGCACTGAAGGTCTGACAGCAACATGTGCTGCAGCCTTAGGATTACCTAACCTATTATATTAATAGCCAATTGAAGTGCGGGAATAAAGGAGACTGGGTTAACTCAGCAATACAAGCCAGCGAGCAGCTGGAGTTTAATGACCCTGTTTCTTCCAGCTGCAAAGCGATATTACTAAGCAATAAATAACATAACAATTTTCACCACAGCTTTCTTATTTTTACTAGCGTTCTTTGGCTTGTAACTCGCTCTTGCATCATGCATTCACAAAGACAACTTGTAATTAGACAGAAAATATGTAGTGTGATGTAAAACAGATAACTTATATATGGTTTCCTTGCATGATGAAGAAGACGACCATGTAAAAGGAAAGGCAAAGTGCAGAAGGCAGATATGTATCAGAACCAGAAAAGGCATTTGCCACCGGTGAGTTTGTTATTGTGGCATGAAATTGTGGCCGTCACTTCTTTGTTTGGCCTTGACTGTGATCAGGCAGGCAGTGAGGAAGTGAGGCAGGCAAGCTGACTAAAATATGGCTTTTGACAAATTTAAAAAAATCAATATCTGGCTGTCTGTGGGTGTTTTCTCGCTGGATTTGAAGTTAGATACACTAAGGCTATTCTGTAAAAGTGATTTTCATTGCATATCATGTTTCTATGATGACTTTTACCACCAGTATTTTGGGCGGCGCATGTCACTTTAGGGGGAGCCCTACTGAACAGTACTACCATACTGTTTAATGCTAGGGCTCCCCCTAAAATGACAAGGACAGCACTAAAAGTGCATCCATTAAAAATCATTCTAGAAATATCACACGCAATAAAAATTACCTTTACGGAATAGCCTTAGTCAATCTAAAATAAAATCCAGCATTGAAAACAAGAAACACAAACTGACAACCAGATATTGTATTAGCCAAAAACTAATTTTTAGTCTGCCTGACAGCCTGCCTGACCACAGTCGCAAGAAACAAAGCAGCACATGGCCACCATTTCATGCTACACTAACAAATCACTGGTGTCATGTGCCTTTTCTGGTTCTGACAAGAGTCTGTCCTCTGTTCTCTGTGCTTTGCCTTTCCTTATCTTCAATTACATGGTCGTCCTTTTCTTGCACAGAACACATACTAAGGCATTAATTGTCTGCATCATCACTTCCTTAGGGGAGCAAATTTAGATGCTATTTAAAGCATTTAGGCAATTGTAAGTGGAGTATATACATGTAGCTGCACTTTAAAAATGATTGCATTATCCTGCCATGCCTCAAAATGATTAGAGCAAGCTGACATGCCATCAGACTCAGGAACAGTTTGTCAATTGACGTTGTGACATTCTCCATTATGGAATTATTTAAAAACTAACTACCCAGAAAATAAAATTACCTGTAATTGGCTCATAATTTTCTGGCAGATTTACAGCAGACAAATACTGCAAGTGTAGCTTTTATGCTGTTTATTTTTTTTTTAACTTGGTTATATTATAATTACATATTAATAGTTTTTAAAGTTGTGTCCATGGTCGCCCATTTCCCAATGGTGACTATGCACTTTCAATGATAGCATTGTGCAATAACAAATAAAAGTGCAATTAAATATATTTGCTTACATGCAGCTGGGCTATTGTGACCAACTTCCTAAAAAAATCTCCATTTGACATTACATTGTAAATTTTTGTTCATCCAAATAATTATTATTCCTTTAGCAGTATTACAGTACATGGAGAATGATCAACAAAGAAAGAAAGCATGTCATTGAAAAACTAATACACTAAAAATGTTGTCTAGCAACAGGATTGTTCTGAACTGGGTGTACAGAATGAGAATGGATTTAAAAATTGAGTCACAAAATAATTAATCACTATGTTTCATTCTAACTTACAAATCCCATCAAATGCTTTATGCATACCTTTAGTGATACCTATAAAAATTAAGCACTACATAATTTTATATTTATACGCTGAATGCACATGTACATAAATACAGTGTATGCCATTACATGATTTATATAATTTTGCATATGTGAGACCTGACTTTAAAACTAACCACTGTCTCTTAACATGAAAATATATGTACATTTTTAAAGCTAATCTATATTAGAACAACAAGGCAGTAAAAAGGATGTGGCCCTTCCAAAAAGGCTTGAATGAAAAAGTTGTGAAATCAAAGGGGGTGCTGTAGAAAGTTTAGCTACATTATAAGTCACCTGTAGAGTGTTCAATCACCCAAAAATGTTGAGCATTCAGCCATGTAACAAGTCACACAGAGTTTAGCTAAGTAACATAACGTAGAGCATTTCATTATGGAACAGGTCAACCTATTAGCTACATGGTATTATTTTTCCTTCTGAAATTTAGCAACTAAAAAACAGCTCAAATAGACACATAGTCACGTATCTTGTTCCTGTAGTATAAAGACAAAAGTGAAGCCCCAAAACTGGCAATAAGCTGCCTTTGGGGTGATATGTATACCAAAACAACCAAACTGTAAAGAAAGGTAGGGCTACACCACTGGTATCGGTATCAGGCCGATATTGCTGTTTTCATGAAGTATCAGAATTGGCCATTATACTGTTGCAGATACCAAATAATGTTCGTTTGTACTTGCTTATTTTACTAGCACAGTGGGCATCTAAAAGCATCAAGTATAACACTAATAGCTAACTACCAACTGATCTATGCTGAAACCTACATGTGAAAATACTTTACTGAGAAAAAGATCGATATACTGTAATAGAACAGTCAATAACTCTAATAGAGCAATCAGGTAGAAGTGACTGTTTCAGTATTAGAATATTTTGTGTTTTTGTAAGCACCATTATGATATTATCTACACTTCTCCAGAAGAATACTGGAATATCCACTGGTTTGCATTTTAGTGACTTCCTTCTTTGTGAATCTTTATTGGCTACTTCATTATAAACACAGGGGTGTAGCCAGGCTTTTGGTGATCCCAGGGCCTAGCTGTAGGCTAAAGACCAAAACAAATCAAGTGGAATGTTCTTGGGAGAAGGCCAGAGTGCTTCCCCCTACACCACGTCTGAACGAAAATCATGCATACACAAAATGTGCCCTTAGGCAGTAACATTAAAAGGTGCTGTTTGTGCATCTAGCTAGCTAAAACCTACACACTGCTGTTTATGCAGCTTATAGAAACTATAAACCTATTGTAGCTAATACTAACTTAATCTTCACTTCCAGACAGCCAACTTCAAATTTTCTAGCACATGGAACCCTCCACACTTGAGTTGCTTAGTTTGCAATACTTCCTTCCGGGTATACATTATTCTCGGTCAGCCCTCCTGTTGATGGTCAGTAACTTTAGACTTGGCTTGTACTCCAATGTATTCGAGACATCACGTTCCCGCAACATGTGACAAATAAACAAACCATTCATCAGATAAATATACATCAACTATTTACAGTTTGTGCTCACCTGACACATGTATAACACGACCACTCAAGTTTATTGCAGCTGCTGCCTTGTAACATGTCTGCCTCAACCAATCAACACTCTTTTGCCATTCCCACCATGCGCTACTGATCATGTGATGCTATAAATCTTGATGATTTGCAATAATTCAGCATGAATGCAATGCGACCCTCAAGAGTAGTACAGAGGAACGCTAGTGTGCAAGTAGCTACCGGAGAGCTCCAGGGTTGTAAGATTTGATGTGATATTTAGTTTTAAAATATTCTGCCTCTGAAAGGGATGTTCATCCGGACCACCCCTCCCCCCTTCCTGGATACGTATATGCCCTTGATCTCCCCTCCACCAACTACACCTCCTTATTTATAACTACATACGTAACTTGCTACACTGCTTCTCTGAATACTGAGACCGATTTATCTCGATCTGATTCTGACTGCTCTATTAGAGTATCTCAAATTATTGATGCCCAGGCCTGGGCCCGGGTGGCCCGGGTTCTGGCTATGCCTCTGTAAACATGAACCATACTGAAAATGTGCACAAGAATACCATGAAATGCACTACATAATAAATGTGTGCACTATGGAGTAGCTACTTTAAGGAACTTAGTATCGGTACTTGTACGTGCAGATACTTCCCAGCTGAGTACTTGGTATTTGAAGTATTGGTAAAAGTGGAATCGGTGCAGCCCTAAGGAAGGGTACAGCTCTTCTACAAAAAATAGGGTGAAAAAGTTATGAAATCAAAAGTGCCAGGTGGCCAAGAAATGGCTGTGATGGTAAATAAATGGTAAAAATTTCAATACAAAATTCAGATGAATTTGGTTACGGGTATTATGGAGGAGGCAACACAAATTAACCTGAATTATTGTTATTAAAATTTTATCATTCACATACCATTACAACCATTTCTTGGCCACGGTGCAGGTGAACACTCTAATGGGTAACTCGCAACATATCTGAATTCTCTACATGATGACTCTATGCATATGAACTGTCTACAGTGTCACCAGTTTGCAGCTGAATCTCTACAGGGAATCTTGTAATGAAGCAGAACTAAGTGACCTACTATTAAACGGTACCTATTAAAATCACGTAATGTATAGTTTACACTATTATTCTGATACTCATAAGGTGTTTATATGGAGAACTCCAATAGTGTAGCTTTCTTAATGAGCTTTCCATCATTTAGAGTTTATGTGTGGACATCACAGCAGTCTTGATACTCCTCACCACCGACAATGAAATGAAGAAAAAGAATACAGGAATCACCATGAAAGAACTACAACTTAAGCGTGACTTTGGCAACAGAAATGACTAAATGTTTATCATTTTCCTGAGTGAAAGATGTATCCATGAAGACTGTACAGAAGGGGTTGTTGTGAACAAGGATTATAAGACAGTGTATTTACTGTATATGCATTAAAGACTAAAGGAATCGCCGTTGTAACTCACAAGTGCATGCATGTGTTAACTATACTTCAGTTACAATATCATGGTACTTCAGTTAACATGTTGATATAATAATGAAGAGTACATAGATTGTACTGAGGTCACCAGGGTAGAAAAGATGCAAAAGTTTGATAATTGATCAACAGAAATTATAGATATTCAATAATAGGTACCGGTGTTCAATAATTCATCTTACTATGGAATGAAGAAATCCATTACAACACGAACACTAATCAGAAACTATTGCTCAAACTTACATAAGATATTCTATGAGGAAGGTGCTACCTTTTGGAATCACAATAAACTGAAGTTAACATGCCTGCTGTAGGTTATACCTGCTTATAGTTATAACTTAAGTGCAGTGACTGGTGATGATTTGAGAACCACATTCAGGATGAGCAGTGTCTCAGTCAATCCTGTTGTGGCCAAAGTTCCAGTACAGTAGTGATGAAATCGACCGAAAGGGATGGACTGTATCAGGAAGCAAGGAGACATTATCATTAGTGACTTATGGTAATCAGTGAGCTTGTTCCTTGTGTGGCACATTTTGCAAGAGAGTCAATATTTAGAGTTTAATATACTGCAATTGGTTGCACAATCCGGATAAGACTAATGGCTGTGCTGGCATGACTTATTAGTGTGGCTAAATGCTTAGCTACATGTTTCCTAGTAAGTTAATAACAATGCAGTGTGTTGCTTGTCTGAGCTTGCCTGTGTACACTTGTCAGTCGCCCCACATTTAATTGTTATCAGGGTGTTGCTTAAAATTTATCGTGATGCAGTGTCAGTTATTAAGCTGCCTATCTTTGGATTTAACAACTGATATGGCTTGTGCTGAAGACGTATAGACAGCAGTGCTATCAGGTACTTCTTGATGCAATATGAAGAAGTTTGCTACAAGATTATTGTGCTTAATCACAGAAACACTGTAATTTTCACAAAATAACTATTATTTTTATCATTAGCTACCAGGCTTGTCTGTTCACGTTTTGTCATCAGCTTTCAGGCCTGTCTGTTTATGTTTTGTTTTGTCAAAAGCCACTGGGCTTGTTGGGTAGCTGATACGATCCAGACACGACATTTTTGATAACAGTTATTTTTGATACCTAACATTGTTTTTACAGCAACCTTCACTTTCAGACCTGGGCATTGATCTTGTCATAGCACTTATCCATTTATAAGCACACGTGTGAAGGACTAGACCAGCACTCCACAGAATGCCAAAGACCATAATAGTGTTCTACACATGCTCTAAAGTCTAATACAGAGTTATATAATTGTAGAGATTAGCTTGCATGCCCCATGCAACTTAGCTTAGCAGGCCAAATCCACAATCTTATGCCTTTTAGTATAAGGCGCAGGTGCTTATACCAAGGGTTTCAAAGATCTGGCCTACGAGATTAGGTTGGGATATGCCAGCTTAATCCCTATGACACTGAATTAGATTTCTAGAGCAAGTGTACAACACTATATGGTCTTTAGAGTGCTAGTCTATCCTTTCCACATGCACTTATAAATGGATAAGCACTATGACGAGATCGACACTTAGGTCTGGAAGCAAATGCTGCTGTAAAAACAATGTTAGGTATGAAAAATAACTGTTTTACAAATGTAAAAGTGTATTTTAAAAATATCTGTGTCCATGCCCATGTCTGTGTCTGTGTCTGACCATATTCGCCTTTTCCAACTACCAGAGCTTGTCTGTCAAGTGTTGTCATCAGCTGTTGGGCTTGTCTGTTCGAGTTTAGTCATCAGCCTCTGTTTAATTGTTGTAATAAGCTTTCACCATTAGCATGTTTGTGTATGTGCAGCTAACATCTTGCTATGTTGCAGTCTGTTATGCTACAGGATTATTTATATATGCTATAGGATTATTTATGTTATGTACGCTGCTACTGTTGCTCTCACCTTAGCTAACATGGCTACTACATGAGTGCTGTTGCTTGTATGTTAGTGTCGCATGCTGCTATTGCATAAGGGCACTGCTGTATGATGCACTGAGAGTGATGTTGCATGAATGTTGTTGTGCTCAATGAATTGTCAGACTGTAATGGCTCCTACTATTCTGCTTTTTCCCTACTCCTTAGGTTACTCACACTAGGCACTATACTTATGTCTGATACATACATGCACTAGCTAGATGGGTCACGGATGGTGTTATCAGATGCATTTACTGCTGGTAAAACAAAAAAAAATTGTGAAGGCTTAATGCTATGTACATTTGCACTGTTAATTCTGCTCTCGAATGCCACTTGAATGCTACTGCATGAACGTTATCACTGCTAGTATTGCTACCACTTGAAGGTTATTACTAGGCTTGAGCCAATTATGCTTTGAAAATTGCCTATTATGCTTTTGAGCAGTGCTCAAAAATCCAGCCTATTATGCTAAAAATTATGCTCTCAAAATCTAGATTATGCTCAAGCACTGACTGTTTTATTAGAGTATATCTGCATTTCTTGACTGCTGTATTAGAGTAAGTGACTGCTCTATTAGAGTACCTCGATCTTATTTCCATAAAGTGTGAATAATCAGTCAAGAAATGGTAAAAATAATAACACTACAAGGTTTTTGATATGAAATGCAGTAATAATGTGCAGTGTGTTCATGTTGTGCAGTATTTTTGGCATGCACATTGTGCATTTAATTAAAATTCTTGAAAATCATCCTATTATGCTGGTATAATGCTTGATGCTTTTGCTAACCTATTATGCTTGAAATTATGCCGGCATAATTGGTGCAAGCCTAGTTATTACTGCTGCATAAATGTAATTACAATTATATGAATTTTATTGCCGCTGCATGAACTTGGCTACTGCATGAATCTTATTGCTACCACATGATATTACATGATCCTTATTGCTACCACTGGGAGAGTGATGTTGCACATTAATGCATTGAAAGTATTGCACTTGAAAATTTGTGCTAATTTGTCATTTTTGTCTAATCAAACAAGCTCTAACATAAGTTATTACTATCTCGGACTCGTGTCAATAACTAAGATATTCTACTCCTGTAGTGATATAACTATAACAGATACCCAACCTGATTTGTTGCATACTATCTAGATTGCAGTATGTTGCATAGGTTGGGAAATCATGTTGCAACTCCTTAATCTCTACTTTGATTTTAGCAAGGTTTACACCTTGAAAGTTTACCAGGGCATCTAAAAGATTCAACTGGAATGTATAAGTAGTCTCAGGTAAGCGTTGAAAGTATTTCACTTGAAAATTTGTGCTAATTTGTCATTTTTGTCCAATCAAACAAGCTCTAACATAAGTTATTAATATGCGCAGAAGAAAAAAATGACAGACAATTATCATTTGTCAAGGCAATGAATTCTATTGCAAAAGTACCTCATTCTACTGCAATAGAGATGAATTCTATTGCAAATGGTACAAAGTCACTTACAAAGGTGACAAATTCAATTACAATGAGCATTGCTATACATGTTGTATTTCATAATTATAATGACACTGCTTTAATACTAACTAGTTTACAGACAAACTAAGCCAATGAATAGTTTTCAAAATCAGGTCACACATATTATTGCATGACATGTATGATTCAATCTTACATTCATCACTTTTTGGTGTTGGTGATGCCAAGGCAAATGCTGTTAAAAAGCCAAGGAATATCAAATAGGTAAACAAGTTGATGAGGTACAGTGGAAATCCAAATTTCTTCCACTTATAATTCAACAATCTGGCTGCAAGTGGATGATGTAGAAGGTCAATACATTCACTGTCAACCTATGAAAAATAAAATGCATGTGTACATACATCTATATATACCTCATTGTGTGGAAAAACATCTAAACTGTGAAAAAGGTGTGGCTTTCCTAAAATGCTGGACTGAAAAGTTGTTAAATCAAAAGTGGCAGCCAAGAAATAGCTGCAATGATGTTAATGCCAAGCTGTGAAAAAATGGTCTGAACTTCAAAAAAGCCAGGATGAAAAAGATGTGAAATCAAAGATCGTGGCCTAGAAATGGCTGCAATTATGTTAAAGCTAATCATACGTCTTTTTCACAGCCTTGTATAGATATCACTTTTTTTTGTTATTGCAAGCCCCAAAGCTGGTCTATGGCCAACTTTGTGGCTTCTTTTAATTTGTCTTTTTCCTGTACCACAGGAATGAGGAAGAGAGAATATTTTATTTGTAGTCTATACATTTGTTTGAACTATTTTGTTGCTCATATTTAAAATAATGAATTGTAAAAATCACAGAGCTGAATGTTCTAATAGTTATAGACATAAATGAATGCACTACAGGGTGGATTGTTATGTAGCTAAGCGGTCTATAGGGTGACTTGTCACTTGTTATGTACTTGAATGGTCTACAGGGTGGTTAGCTGTGTTGTTAAACATTTCACAGGGTGACTAGCTTGTAGCTGAACTCTCTATAGGATGACTTGTTTGTAGTTAAATTCTTTACAGGATACTTGTTTGTAGCTGGAGGTGACTTTAACATAGGGTGATTTGTTTGTAGCTGAACTCTCTACAGGGTGACTTGTAACATAACTGAATGCTCTAATAGAGTGAATGTGACTTATTATTACATTGATGATGGCCTAAAGAGTGACTGCACTATTAGAGTATCTCAATCACACACTTCCTACATGTAGTTTGTTTACTCAATGGTTTTAAAAATCTGATTCTTCTAAACAAATGAAAGACCTTTCCACAATGATTAGTTGATTTTTGGCCAATTCTGCTAAGCGCGTTTACCTGGGAGGCATTGTAAGTAAGCTTAGAAGTCTGGTGATTTGAGACTTGAACCCAGGACCCCAGGTGCAAACCCAGAATGATTGATTATGGTGCTGCCACTTTTCTAACTTTCTACCTTATAAATGTGAACCAAGAAGAAACCTATACAAGAAGTATACCCAGGTGAAGAAGAAACAGGCTTTGGTGCAATCGGGTTGGCCCTTTTTCCCTGAGTTTGATAGGCTGCTCTTGCCTACCACCCCCAGCACAAGATGGCATGTGCTGGACAATTTGAGGACTATCTTAGTCCATGGAGAACTGAGACTCTGCCCAAACCAAGTCTACAACTGGGGTAGTCTTTGCACCCATGATCACAGAATAGCCACCACCCCACTTGGAAGCCAACAAAGAGGCCAGGTATTGGTAGAAAAATACCTCATATGCTAACCTCCCACCCCAAACCCATTCATGGTGATGTCAAGGAAGAATAGTCTTGCTGGGACACAGGATGCAGCTCAGGTTCAACAACAGCTGGTGAACACACCAGAGTGGCAGTGAGGTCTCCGATCAGTGCATGATCTACCAAAAAAGATATTCCACAAGCTCTGGAGTGCGCTTAGGAAACCACCCATATCATAGAGCAACAGCATCATGGGAAGCTGATTTGTGTAGTGCAAAGCCATGCTCTTCAAGAGGCTGAATAGTAAGCCATGGGTTAGTCCGGGCATCCTCCAACCCTAGCTTGCCTTGAACTCATCAAAAACTTACCTTCATACAACTAGTGCGCTTGATACATGGGTGAATACTGTGCTGGATAAATAGCAAAAAAATTCTGTGTTTTTTATTAGTATACTTGAACCAATTATGCCTATTATGCTTTTGAGCAGTGCTCAAAAATCCAACCTATTATGCTAAAACTATGCTTTCAAAATCAAGATAGAGTTGGCAGTTTTATTAGAGTATATCAACCTTTCTTGACTGTTGTATTAGAGTAATCGACTGCTCTATTAGAATATCTCGACCTTTTTTCCGCGAAGTGTGAATAATCAGCCAAGAAACAATAAAAATAATAACATTGCACATTTTCTTGATATGAAATTATGTGTGTTCATATTTTGCTATATGCTTGGCATGCACATTACGCATTTAATTTAAAATCTTGAAAATTGTCCTAATATGCTGGCATATTGCTTGATGCTTTTGCTAGCCTATTATGCTTGAAATTATGCTGGCATAACTGGTCCAAGCCTATTTATTAACAAAACTCAATTGCATTCTTGTTACACTCTGTTAATATTCATGCTGTATCTTCATGTTCTCAAGCTTGACTTCTCTCAAACTGCAAAAGGTTTGAGGTTTGATAGTTAACCAATCTGCATACCAATTTTCAGCTCCATAAGTGATTTACCCTGTAGACATATTAGCATTATTTTTCATGAATAATTGTTAATAACTCTGCAACTGTTTAATTTATTCAAACCAAACTCGATACCAAGATTTGCCTTTAAATCACGCCCCCTTATAAGTGCCAAATTTCAATGCAATCAGATATTTCAGTATTTGCATTTCACGATTTTGTAAGTGTAAGAAAGAGACAAGAAGAAAAACCAATAAAGAAATTATTAGAAGGCAGGAAAGCCTGAAGTGTGGATTTCTTTAGGTGGAGGGAATTTCCATAGCAAAATCATTTTGTTTCATAAAGGCAGCATGGAGCTATGTATTTGTGAAAATTGTGTTATGACTGGTGTGGGTGGCTGGTGTGGGTGGCTGGTTCTTGGGCCGCACAACACACTACCATGTGTTTTAATAATGACAACATTGCCATGTCACTTTTTAAAATCTATTGACCTTAACATCATTTCAGCCTTTTCTTGGCCACTAAATATGATTTCACAATTTTTCACTCTGGCTTTTTATGGGGAGGGCTGTACCATTTTCCACAATTTTGCTGTTTTGTTATATATCCATGCAAAAAACAGCCAAGCTGTTTTAAAAGGGTGTGGCTTTCAAAAGTCTGCATGAAAAAAGTTGTGAAATCCAAGGTGGTGCCATGAAATGGCTGCAATGATGTTAATGATAATAAAGGCTTTGTGCATTATTACAATTAACATCATTGCAGCTATTTCATGGCCGTCACTTTGAATTTCACAACTTTTTTCATTCAGGCTTTTGAAGGCCACACCCTTTTATACAGCTTGGCTGTTTTGCATTCTTTTTGTACAAATTTTTCTTATCTACAGATACATATAAGAAAAAGTAGTGCTCTACCAATACAGAAAATAACCAATTTGATATCAATACCAATAAAATACTGACAATTTCTTATAATTTTGCACTTTCTTGTTCATGACTATGCCTATATTATAGTGCTTGTATTTAGTAAATTCCTTCCAAGTTAGGTATGCATAATTTTACTACTTAGGGTATTTTTATTTTGCAGTGACTGTTCTATTAGAGTATCCCGATTTTTCATGCAAACATGATAAGTTGCAATTGCCCAACTTTTAACAAAGCAAATCTTGTAGCTTTTATGCTAGAATACGATTTCCAGCCAGTTGTATCACCAGTACTGCTAGCATAGAATTTATTATGATTATTATTATGATGATGACGATGGGTCATAATCATAGTGTACTACCAACACTGATCAATACCAAAATGGCTATAATATTGGCTCCAATTCAATGGAATACTAGAGAAGTTATAGTACAATAGTATTGTATTAAATAGTTTATTTGATTACTTTTGTAATACTCTAATAGAGTGCACATTTCAAAGACTTCTAATAGAGCACACATAGAATGCTCTACATTTTCCATTGGTAGATCCATGAAAATATAAACTTTACTATTGAGTGTTTAAATTAAGCAAGGTCAACAGCTGTGATAGCAGCAGTTCAGTGGTTACGGATTTGGGTGCTTGGTATGGAAGTCCCTGGATTAAATACTGGTAAGCTTTTATTTCTGCATTTTTCATGTACTTTTTTACCCCACGGTAACGGTTTTTGCCTTGTAATTTTATAGCTGTCAATGCGATTTCTTTTAAACCACAAAAGGTTTGAACTATGATGGTAAACCTATATGTATACTGACATTAAGTTATTCCCATAAGTGCTTTACTCTGTAAGTGTGACAAAATGTTAATGCAAATAATTGTCCATAGGTCTATGACTGTCGATCAGATTTGTACCAAACTTGGTACGTGATTTTGCCGCAACACATTCCTAAAGTGTACCAAAGTTCAAGAAACTCAACCCATGCATTTACATTTTATAATGATTTTTGTAAAGATCCTCCCCTCCCCAAGCCCCCTAAATGAAGAAAAAAAAGAAATTAAGCCAAATTTGAAGGCTCATATTTCAAGATTGCATTAGCAATCTTGCTCAAATTTGGTATGTGGGGTGCTGAAGATGGAGGATGTTTGCAATACAAAAGTAAATTCAATTCGAGAAGGGAACACAGAGCTACGTATGTGTGAAAATCACATTTTCTTTCTTCCTGTC
Source organism: Dysidea avara (assembly GCF_963678975.1). Taxonomy (NCBI): domain Eukaryota; kingdom Metazoa; phylum Porifera; class Demospongiae; order Dictyoceratida; family Dysideidae; genus Dysidea; species Dysidea avara. The sequence continues at coordinate 14,065,488 of NC_089284.1, read as the reverse complement.
AATATACTCACTTTGTGCTTCACCATCTTTCTTGGCTGCACGACACACTACTGTGTGTCTTGATCAATTCTTTTAGCCCCAAAACTGGCCTATAGCTGTATATGATTATGTTTATTGCACACTGGGAGAGTTTAGTAGGAAAATGTTTGGCAAGTTTGGTAAATCAGAAACATTTCTGCCCAATGCAACAATTTTCATTTGATCGTCTGTAAGTTGAAGTGAATTTACCCACTACTGGTATGTAATGTAAATGGCCAAGTATTTACCTGTATGCATTATAGACCTAATTAAATTCCTTGGTAAATTCACACTTGTTTATTAGACTATTCTAATGCTTTCTATCCTCTTTTTACCATCAGAGAAGGATTTTACAATGTAGTTCTTCCTGTCTAAAGTTTGTGATATAAAGTGAGGGCAAGTTGCTATACTAGATTGGAGAAGAAAGTTAATGCCCCCATGAAGGCCAATTTCAACAGTATACCATTGCTGTACACAACGGAAATGTATTGCCCCAAACTTTATAGATCCTTACAATTGTGGTGATGAAGCCTGAATCAATAGGCTGATACATTATGCTACCAAATGCACTTATGTAATGAACTGGCAAAGGCAGCCAGGTTACAAATGATGAGGGTAAAGACTTCTAAGTTTAATTTCAGTTGTTATTGCATTGATAAACATGGGGAGGTTCTGAGATTTCACAAGGGGGTTGTTAACAGGACAAAATTTATAGTTGGAGGGGTGGGCTAGTAATGGCTGACACAACTAAACAGTGCTTGTGTACAAAGCATACTCAGCATGCGGAGGCATGCTCTATCTAGGAGGGAGTTGGGGAGGCATCCCCCTACAGGAAATGTTGAAAAGTTAGACTTCTGAGATTGAATTTGGTAACAATTTTGACCTTATTGAATAAGCTCATGTATTGTAAGTCACTTCATGTTGAAAGAAATGATCACCATGGCATTATATTATCCTAAAGCTGTCATATAGGGGGCACAGCACAGTATAGTTTTAAAAATTTCAAGGCGTCTGGTACTGCAGCCCCTGAAGCATACCGTAGAGTCTGGTTGTTAAGTGCATGTATCTATTAAGTGCATATTATTTGTTAAGCGCATACACATTTCTTGTAATTAACCATGGATGATAAGTGCACACGGCAAAATGCAATGATAGAGCTACACACAGCAAGAAACGGCAAGAAAAGCTGAAAGTACTGAAAAATTAATTTCACCTGGAAATGGAGTCAAATATCCTTACATATTGGTGTGGTAACTGGCACGAACTATTAACTACTCTATTACAACGTAGTGATTCCGTGTTACACTCACCATAATTATTTATTAGGCGTATGCGCCTAACAGATAGTATGATTTTTACAAAAAGTTTTCTCCGAAAATTATAAGCGCATGCACTTGACAACCCGACTTTATGGTATGTACTAATAGCTTAAATAAATGTTGAAAAACACTAAAACATGCAACCGTGGCAAATAATATTAACCTATGTTGCAACTCTTTTAGTAGGGAATTTCTGGTCTAACTCATTCATACTGTAAAGAATATTTGGAATTTAAAGGAATGGTGTTCTTTAATCTTTTATGTTGATAAAGAACCTACACCCCCTCCCCACAGTGGTCACATTTGTTTACACCATAGTTATTTAAAATTATAATACTGTTTACATATTACGTGCATAAGTGTGAGTGTGTGTGCATGTGTGTGCATGTAGAACAACTGGTGGTAGCAAGGGGCTTGATGTTGCTGTAGCCCTGTCAACTTTACAATTTCACTGAAAATAACATTTGCAAGCATCAGTTTTGTACTTTAGCTCAAACTGAAAATACCCACAATATATCTAGTCAAAAAAATTTAAAGTGGTCTTTTTTTAGTACTGGTCTTTTTTAGTACAAAAAAGGTATGAAATTTCAACTTTAAGCAGTTGGTATAGCAGGATGGTTGCAATGGTGAGATTTTAAAGAGATTAGATCACGAAGTGTTTCAGTTTCAGCTTACATACTGATCTTTTGTCTTTGAGCAGGCTGTAGGACCAGGTATCCTACAGACCTTCAGCACTTGTGCTGTAAAGCTTTAATAAATTAACTAGAGTCCATTTGGTTCTACTTGGGGTACTTAGAGATAATGAGTCACTCTCTAGAATTCCTATGGATATAAATACATGAAAATAACAAGGAGAAAACATCCTGACCGTCTGGTAGACTCCTGTAAGCGTTCGAGCGTAAATCGGATGGCTACAGGTTCGAGGCTACCTAGGTCCAGTCATGGATTTTTTTCTCCTTTCTGCAACTTTTCAAACACACCTTAAGTAGTTAATGTCTTAGTGTCTAATGTCTTTGAGCAGGCTGTAGGACCAGGTATCCTACAGACCTTCAGCACTTGTGCTGTAAAGCTTTAATAAATTAATAATAAATTTTTCTTTATTAAAGTTCATTTTGGATGCTTTATTGGAGTAGTTGAGTGTTCTATTAGAGTTTTCAATTTTTACCAGCTTCAATTTTCCTAAAACATAATTTTTACTACCTTCATCGTTATTAGTAGAAATTATTTCTTCACTTGCAATTGCTCCTTTACTACCTTTCATTGCCTATGCTTAAAATGCAGTTGCACTTGTAGCTTTTACTAGCTTCCTAGCTAGCACACAGTTAAATTCAAAGGGGGTGCATTAGCACGCCTAAATCTTCCCTTTAAAAAGACAATATTTCATGCTTTATAAAACTGGTTGAGATTGTATTTCATATTCAAATCATGCAATCGATCTGAAACTTGGTGGGCATGTACAATATCACATGCCCAATTATATCATGTATGGCAGAGTTTTGAGTTGCAGTACTATTAGTAACTGGTTGATAATTCGAAATGCTCATGTGAATCAGTACATGAAAAAGGACCTATGGAATAGCTGAACACAGTAGGAGGAAATGGTAAAAAATGAAAGTTTGTAGGACCTTCCTTCACCAAGTTAGAACATACGTACAATTGGTTGCTTACACTACTATGTTACAAATACATCTCTGTATCATTAGCCAACATAACATTTTACATAAAGCCATACATTTATGTACATACCATAACTTGAAGTGCATGAGCTTCTTTTTTGAAATTATTTCTTTTCAAGTTGAATGGAAAACACCATTTCTTGGTTTCACTGTACATAAAAGAGCAGTAGACAAATTCAAGATATGTGGTTGTTCACTATGTACACTGTTTATGCAATTCTGTGCTATATTTAAACGTATAACTGTAGCTGCAAATGTTCATCCTACATTTGTGATGGGGTGGATTACAAATCATCATGGCAGCAAGTCAATTCTTTGCCATAAAACATAGGTGGCAGTCTAGATACACCCAGCCAATAAAACTTATTAGATTTCATTTGTGTATAACTGCAACATATGCTTATGGCACAATTGGAATACAGAAAGAGATTGGAAAAGTATATATTATGTAATATATAAACTATGGCTACAAGATGTATTGCACTTATATACACCCCAACTCTGAAGTCAGAGGAAGTTTACTGTTGACAAACCCTGTGGTGAAGCCAAGGGGTTTATCAACAGTAAAAATCTGATGACTGAGAAGGAGGAGTGTATAAGCACAATATCATATAATTATACCATGTGTCTAAATTAACCAGCACTACACAACATACTAACAACCCAAGTGCACACAAAATAACTTCTTACACCTAATTTGTCATAGTTTGGCATAGCAGACATGCTGGTAGTCTTCCTATCATGAATCAGCTTGCTCAAAATCGTAGTGACAATTGATTGTGGGACTTAGTAATCTCTGTATACGCCTAGGACTTGTCTGCTCATATCAAAAAAACATAGGAGCAACATTACCTGCTGCCTCCCATCATTAGAGTTGTGAGGTATACCTATAGAATGAATCCAGTGGTTGCACTCTTACTGGCTGGAGTGATTGGTCTCCCAGCACGGCAAGGCTATTAGCCTGAACCGGCTTTGGCGATTAATCGTACTGGTGCCCGCCACTGACAAATAAGCATGACATGCATTAGTGTCATGTGCCTCAAACCACAAGTAAGCATATATATATGTACCACTTTCACACCTCAGATCAAAGGCTCAGGCTGTGGTATATAATTGATATACCACACTTAGTGGTGTCCCACAGCATTCCATTTGAAGGTCTCAACAATCAACAAACCCTCAACTTTTACATTCCACACAGTGCAAGATATTTCAGTAAACAACGTTATACAACTTGTTCAACCCAGAGGGTGACATGGTAAGAGTGTTGTTTCTATGGTAATTATAGACTTTGAGATCTTTTAAATTGATTATTAAGCAATAATTGTACATTTCAACTTTTAATCATATAGAGTCACTCACTGTCTCTTTTATGTCCTTTATGGGTCAAACAGCTGATCTACTGATATGTCTTTTAAAAGCTAATCAATGTCATCTGTACTGTCTTGACATGAACTTCCAGAAAAAGATATTGGACAGCTTGAAAAGCTGCAATTGTTAAAGATAAATGATGGAGCAGGGGGTGGCAAGTGTTGCTTTGTAATTAACTGATCTTGGGCTAATCAATGAACCTCTATGACTTACAGCTGTGGTAGTAGCACCATAAACCACCAACTCTGTGCTATTTCCATTTTCACTAAAAGACTGGTCATTCGTGGACACTTGAGGCTTCATCACTCCAGCAGGAGCATTTGGTGTTTTCTCCCTTGGGGATAGCAGCTGATCATGAGAAGTTGAGGATCCTTCATTGTTAGATAAAATATTTGAAACATCATCAGTTGTGCATCACAATTTCACTCATACTGATGTAAAGCTTTCAGTGATGAATGACCAGTTTGCTCTTTGATCAACTATCAGGTACATTTTCCTAACATTGTCGTTGTGCCATATGCTCTCAAGCTGTGATTGGTATAGTTTAATGTAAATCCAGCTTCTGTACCCATTTCTTTCAACATAGCATTTAAATGGTTCTTACCAACAGGAACAGCTTTAGACTATGGCTTAGCTTGATCTACAGGTACTTTTTGAAGTGGAGTTAAATAAAAGACATCATTGTCTCTTGCCTCAGCTGGTATTTTCTGTAGATATTTGTCAGGTATAGCAACACAGCACACACTTTTCCTGTAGCATATTCATGCTGATGGACAACTTTGTTCTGATGATTTAATGAGCCCAGCCCACCTTGTCAATTTTTTGAGTCAAACTCAGTATACACATATGAGCTTACTTCTTTACCATTACATAGTGGATAGTGTGCCGGTACCAGTTAACAAGTACGAACGGTTATTGGGCCGGCATAGTAGTATGCCCCGAGTATTCGACTTAAGAACACACGCCCAGTAGTTTGCCTCGAGTCTTGTACTTTAGGGCATGTGACAAGTAGTATTAGCATTAGGGTTAGGGTTGGGTTCAGCTTTGGTTTCTTCTTCACTTCAGTTGGACATTTATAAGATAGAAACTAATATAGATCAGTAGCTGTAGCACCGGTGGTACAGTGGTTACGAGTATGGACCATGAGTGCGGATGCCAGGGTTTGAGCACCAGCTGAGGCAACTTTTTCTTTTGCTTTCTTAGGTTTTGTGTCAAAGTCTTTCTTAAATTAATGCATGTAACATTTTCAGTAGACTCCAATGCCGGCAAAATAGCCAGCAAAACACTCAGCAGTAAGTAAAGATTTTTTGGGGTGTACTCTTCCCCATCGCCTTTCCTTGTTTCATACACAAACTTACACAGCCAGTAACCAGCAATTTTCTTGTTTGCAAGAACGTCTTCTGGGAATGGGTCATCCAGGAACTTCTCATTTCTAGCATTTTGCCAGGTTTCAAAGTTTCTGAGTGCCCACTCATTGCGTTTAGCGGTGTTAGTTGGACACTCCCCTTCTTAAAACTTCTGTAAATTGTTGCTGTGGCAGTCAAATCACCTGGTTGATTCAAGACAGCATGAGCAACTTGATTGGGTGTGTCCCGGGGTGTATCACAAACTTGGACTTGCTTAGCAGTCTTTTACCCTCTTCTCCAACAGCGTTTGCAGTACTAGTTGTAGCACTTTCCTTTCATTTCAACATCAGATGGTATGACTCATGATTCATATTGTGCAGATCATCTTTAGTGTTGTCTTTAGCCAGCAGAGAGACACTTAGTGGTGAAAAGTCACGGCAGTTAATATAGGGACACCAGCCAGACACTTTTAAACAATAATGGCTTCAACGCTGTCTTTAACAATCAATATTTTGCTTATGACTGTATTGCTAGCAGGAGCAGTAGACATTCCAATGAAAGTAGCACACAACAGTTATAACCCGGATACTCGGGATATGACAAAAATATACGTACTCACCCTGTGGGCGCTCATGCATCTATTTTTGGTCATATCCCTTGTATCCATGTTATAACTGTAAAATGTAACACTTTCACACCTCTGATCAAAGGAACCGCCCGGGCTACATTTCGTATGTAGCCCAGCTAGCCGGGCTACATACGAAATGTAGCCGGGCTACAACTGGGCACTGATTATATAGACGTAGGTGCCGAAATCGATTGTGGGGATCGAATAATATGCACGTGAGTAGGATGCATAACTTGAATTTTGCCATGAAAACCACACAGATGGAGAGCGTTTTGTTATCCTTGCCATCCTACGAGTTGAAAAATGTTGGGCTAAGGTGAAAACTAGTGCTATAGCTTATTCATTCGATCGTTTCCGCACGTTTTCAAATATGGACACACCTCCATCACGAAACTACCACTCTGCATGGAGTAACCACTCCACAAGCAAGCTTACCTGTCTAGGCCTTTAGTGAACTGCGTAGTATTCCCATAAACGATCCAATAGCACTGATTAAAACATTAAACTCACATAACGGAAACTCTCTGTGATTTTTCTAGGATATGTCCATTTATCATAACCAAACATAACCAGAACGTACTAGCTGCTGACCCATAATTGAAAATTTTAGGTATGCATATATAATACATCCAGTGGCTGCACTCGTATTGGCTTGAGTGATTGATCGCCCTGTACAGGCTATCAGCCTAATAAGTGTTACATATTAGTTGTAACATGGGCATTCGGACTTTGCCTGATATGTATGCCCTCATGCCCGTGTTACAACTATTACATATATATGAAATTTTAAGTTGTTATAACTTTCATCTATCAAGTGAGTGTACCTAAAGTGATATATATATATATATATCACTTATCCATGATTGCATCAGATTTTGTTGATATATACACCCTTAATCCTTGGGCCTGTGGCCCTCATGCTTTGGGTGCATATATCAGCAAAATCTCTTGCAGTTGTGATATAACTATTACATATATATTCACCTGTGGTTTGAGGGATGTGACACTAATATGCAGTGGCAGATACAGGGGGGTTGCAATGGTTTCAGCTGAAACCCCCTCTGAGAATAGTGCTTGCCCCAAATTTATTGACGACTTGTCATGTGGGTGATACAATCACCATGAGTTCTACATAGTGTAGGACTTTTTACTGGCGAACTTCACCTTTTGCCTTTAAAATCACAATTACGGAATTCAAGAGCAGGTTGTGACCTTTTTTTTTTTTTTTTGGTCTTTGGCTGAAGTTGAGGGAAATTTGAAACCCCTTCTGAAAATTTCTAGATCTGCCACTGATATGTGTCATGCCTATTTGCAGGCTAATAGCCCATGGTGGGTGCCAATAAATCAATCACCCAAGCCAGTGCAGGCTAATAGCCCACGCCCCACTGGGTCACTAATCACTCCAACTAGTAAGAGTCTACCCACTGGATTCATTTCATAGGCATATACTTCATAATTTTGATGATGGGTGGCAGCAGGTAACATTGCTCCTACGTCTGTTAATATACATGGACAAGCCCTGGACAAGCCCTGGGGATATACGGAAATATGTTTAATAAGTCCCACAATCGATTGTCTATGTGAGCAACTACAAGAACTCTACCAACATGTCTACAATGCCAAATTATGGTGAATTATATGTAAGTTCCTTTATTAAGTTAGTTTGTATGCTTCTGATCTGTTGGTAATTCATATAGTGTGTGTTAATTACGAGGCATGCTATGTGACCACCCAAGCGCAATGTCGTGAGCACTAATTGCGCACGATTGAAAAACTTGCTCATAAAGGGGCATGGCAGCCATTTCATTACTCGCAAATGAAACAGCTGCTACGCCCCTTTATTGGTGAGTTTCTGTAATTGCACGCAATTAGTGCTCGCGATGTTGCACTTGGGCGGTACAGTATATATCATATGAACCATGGCTCACTTCAGAGTATTGCACTTATATACACCCCTCTTCCTCAGCCATCAGAAATTTATTGTTGATGAACCCTTTGGCTTCACCTCAGGGTTTATCAACAGTACATTTCCTCTGACTTTGGAGTCTTGGTGTATATCAATACATAAATTCAATACACTTTGTAACCATGGTTTATATGGCTACAGTGTAACAATTATAAATTTAGTTTGAACACTCCATATTCAGTAAGTAAAACACCAATACACAAGCATTACTTATCAATTTCAGGAAAGGTCATCTTACTTGTCATTTTCAGCAGCAATAAGGCTATTTTCCTCATCATCATCATCATCTAAAAACTCTTCATCATCATCTGATTCAGAAAAGGTATTCTCCAGAAATCTATAGTCATATTTTACAACCCATGTACCATCAATATTTTTCTCCTTTGTTATGCAGTTATCCAGCACAACTCTTGCAACATCTGTATTAATGGATACCGTATAATTTTATTTATCAAAACACATGATATGAGTGTTGTGTGCATGACTCTGAGGGACACCAGTATAAGTGCATGAAGGATAAGTACTGGTGTAATATTGTCTGTGATGAATGCCTACATATGTATAAGACTTCTACTGACTTTACTGTTCTTTGTGTTGCAAAGGATTTTACAGCTAATAATGCTAAATTACGTGATTGGCAGTGGTGTGGTGGATTTTAACGCTCCTCTCTACACTGCTGTTTTGCCTCAAGACTTCTTCAAAAGTCATAAGCCTATTGCTCAACTTGATGATTGCAAATGCAACGTGGTTGTGTACGGTGTTGAGGAATGTCCTCAAGATACCCCTAGAAGTGCTCACCTTGTCAGAGATACAAATAAAGTGTCAAAAATATTTGGATCAACATTGAACGAAGCTTGATTTTAGACTGTTTTTGACTGGGCAAGTTCAAATCCCAACAGACCCGGCCCAGGCTGATTCTAGTAAGTTACATCATGCAATTGATGCTGCAACTACACTTGCCAATCGAAGTCAACTGTCTCCTCCTATACTGATCTTTCTCCAACTGATCGAGCAATTGAGTCCATTTTACTGAAAGAAAGATGGCTACTAATTCAGAAAGAACACTTACACAAGTCAATCAAGATCAATAGCCAGCATAGCTGTATTTATGTAAACAATTAACTGTACGGCAAAGTTGTTAACTCTCAATTCCAGCACTTGACATCTGTACAGTCCATTTCAACTTCTTCCCAGAACACCAGCACTGTTCAATCCCAATAAGTCAACATTTCAATACCAGTTGATAAGCCATTAATCTCTCTTGAATCTCCAGATCTTTCATCTGCCTCAAATTGTCCAACTGAGAAGTCCAATTGACTAGATTCTGTCTGTGTGATGAACATACATAGTATTGTTAACAAAATTAATGTGTTCAGAATTAGGTATATTCTAGATCTCCAGATATTATTGGTGTCACTGAGACTTGGCTGTCAGACAAAATCTTTGATAATGAATTATTACCCCATGCATGCTTACACAATAATTCGTAAAGACCATGGATCTTGGGGTGGCGGTGTGATGTTTGCTATTAAATCTTGTAAATATTTTCAAGTACTACTCACTCCTCCTAGTGTAGAAGTGCTTACTGTTAATGTTGGACTTACTACTCCAACTGTCTATTGCTTAACATACATTCCTCCCAATGCATCAGCTGATTATCAGCAAGATTTTCTGGACTACTTTTGAATCTCTCAACACCATTTCTAGTTTTGCTAGGTGATTTTAATATCAGTGACATCAACTGGAACTCTCTATCCGGTCAGTCCCCCTTCTCCTCAAAATTTTGTGATGTTACATTTGATTTTAATCTTTTTCAGTTAGTAGAAGAGCCAACACACATCGCTGGCTATATTCTTGATCTTGTTTTAACTAACGTCCCAGAGAACATTTCTAATTTAATAATCAACAGTGAACCTCCCCATCCAATTCCTTCAGATCACTTTATGATAACCTTTGACTTTTCCACTTCACCCAATAGTATCAACAATTCTCAAGTACAATCTTCAATTTTTCTAAAGGTAACTATAATGGACTTTGTGATTTTATTCATCATTCAGATTTTTTGTTCTACTATCTGTCTGAAGACATTGAATTTGTGTGGTCCTATTTGAGTAATCGTATCAGGAATTCCTTTATAAACAGTTTATTCCAATTATTACAGTCCAGGAAAATAATCAACCACCTTGGTTTAACTTTGATATCAGGCATCATGTTAAGTGTCTCCGAACACTTATAGTACAAATCCTACAGATTACAACCGTAATAAGGTAGAAAAGTCTCAAGAACAACTCCAATCCAAAATAAGCAATGCTAAAAGTAGATATGAAAGTAAACTTGTTACTGAATTTACTACCAACAACAATTCCAAAATCTACAAGTACATCAGAAATCTTACAAAGACAACATCTCTTCCATCTATATACACCGTTTCAAGATTCTTCTCCTATAGACTGTGATACTGAAAAAGCTAATTTATTTAACAACTACTTTTACTCAATTTTCACCAAAACCTCAACTATCCCAGCTCCAGTAGTGATTATCCTACATTACTTTCCAGCATTGCCATCATCGAAGAAGAAGTCTATGTCTGTCTAGTCAAGTCAATCTTGAGGCTATGGGTCCAGATGGAATACCACCAATTGTACTATCTAAATGTGCCTCAGTCCTTTACAGACCACTTCATTATTTGTTTTGCTTAACTGTCAAGTATGGATATCTACCCAGTGAGTGGAAAATTCACAAGATAGTCCCCATTTTAAATCAGGTGACCACACTCAGGTTAACAACTATTGCCCAATTTATTTACAATCCAAGGTGCTCGAGTGAATAATTTACAACAAAACATTTAGTCATATTTCTAGTAGGATCAACCCAGCTCAGTTTGGGTTTTTACAGAATAGGTCACAACTCAGCAACTTTTATTATTTCTATCAAACATTTTTAATACTTGTCATCAGCTGGATGTCATCTACTTAGACATTAGCAAGGCGTTTGACACAGTTTCTCACTTGCATCTTCTTACCAAATTATTATCATTTAACATTGGAGGTGAAGTCTGGTCCTGGTTCTATGCCTATATTACTAACAGATATCAGTATGTAACTATAAATAACAGTAATTCCTGTCTACTTCCAGTGGAATCAGGTGTACCACAAGGTAGTATCTTAGGTCCCCTCTTGTTCATCATATATACATGAATGACCTTCCTGATTTTGTTCTCTTCAGCAACACCTTTTTGTTTGCAGATGACACTAAGTGCTTTAAACATATAAGAGAACATAGAGATATGAATCTTTTACAAAATGATGTCAACTGTCTGTCAAACTGGAGCATAACTTCACACCTGTCATTTCATCCCTCCATGCAAAAGCTGTCATCTATCTTTCAACTTGAAATTCCAAACATTTTATACTATTGACAGTACCACTATACCTTTACTTCCCACACACAAAGACCTTGGAGTACTAATCAGTAATAACCTTGAATGGAGTCCTCATCTGGATAGCATTCTTACTAAAGCCTACAAGACCTTAGGTCTTATTCGAAGAACATTTAGTCAATTAATGTCACCATCAGTAAAAGTTAAACTCTACATAGCACTGGTCAGATCTCAAATCATGTATTGCTCTCCAGTTTGGTGCCCTTATCTTATGAAAGATACCGCCAGGTTTGAACAACTACAACATAGGGCCATCAAATACATCCTGAATGACTATACATCCGACTACAAAACACGTCTAATAAAACTTCAACTCCTTCCTTTAATGTATGTTCTGGAATTATCTGATATTATGTTTTTCATTACCAGCACTAGAAGCCCACCTCAAGTTTTTAACATCGACTCACATGTTTCATTCTCTAACAGTTGCACCAGATCTACCAGAATAAAACTGAGTCATATTTCAATAACAAACAACGTCACTTCTATTTTAACCAAATATGTAGACTGTGGAACTCTCTAGCAATTATCAACATGGACCTATCTACAGCTACTATCAAAAATCAAATTAAATCATTCTTCTGGAAACATTTCATTGCTAACTTTAATTCGACCGACTCCCATAAACTCCACTATCTCTGTCCATGTAGTTCCTGTATCAACCACTTCTCCATGAACTTTGATCATGTCTAGTCCTCCCCCGATCACAACTCATCAACTTGTCACATCTTATTTTTTAATTTTTCTAAGCTAAGTACCGTATTTCTATATTTACAAACCGTTAAAATATTTCGTCAAAGCTAGCATTCGACGAAAATTTATTACACGAATTTTTTTTACCAACGTAATATTTGAGAAGTTGAATGAATTCAGTTAACTGCTTTCTGGCTACCTGGATCGAGGTTGCTGCGGTCTTTTAAAAACAAGGGCCTCCCTCATCCTAGGAGAGAAGAGAGCCGTCCGGCCTATTTCGCCGCACATTGGTAATGGTGCCATCTGATTCCATGATAGACAACTACTACAGGACACATTAAATGGAATATATATGCGCAAATATGCAAGTTGATGAAATGAGCTTCTAGCTACAGCCATTTCACTCCAGTCCATTGCTTGACTTGTGACAGACAACTTCTGAATCGGGGGTGTAGCCTCCATGGAACGGAGACGCCACAATTCAGTTTTGCTGCTTGTCATTCTGCTTCTCCTGTATACAAAAAAGGCCTCGAAAAAGGCCGTATAGAATTAATAAAGTTACGTAATTCATTGTTAAAAAATTTTCGTCACTTGAGGACACAGGTGAAACTTTTTTAACACGAAAATTTAACTCGTGAAAATTTCTCGCAGCTTATATTTATAGAAATACGGTAGTTATCATATGTTACTGTACTTTTAAGTTAAGTAGTTATAACCACCTCAAAAACACCTTCGCTGTAAAAAAAGGCACGTCCAAGAAACCACAAGTACTTGTAATCCAATGTAATTAAAAATAGCTCAGTTGTAGGGAAAGACTTCATAAAAGTAAAAATAACTGGTAACTTAAAGAGCTGATACCTGGAGCGGCCAAGAATCAATCTTACTCATACTAAATTATTTTAATCCATGAAAGAACACCTTGCATTGGCTGTAAAAAAAGTGCACCCATGAAAATAACTGGCAATTGAAATAGCTGATATCTGAAGCAGCCAAGAATGAATGCTGATATACAACTGATTGGAATTAACAAAAAGTTCAACATCGAACCTTTATCTTTCAGCTGTGTTCTACATTCACTCTTGCTGCATCATAAATTGATTTCTTTTAACTCTAATTGGCTGGTAATTTGGCCGCCTTTTTTAATATTCAGTGTATAGAGCAAAAAAAGGCGGCCAAATTACCAGCCAATTAGAGTTAAAAGAAATCAATTTATGATGCAGCAAGAGTGAATGTAGAACACAGCTGAAAGATAAAGGTTCGATGTTAAACTTTTTGTTAATTCCAATCAGTTGTATATCAGCATTCATTCTTGGCCGCTTCAGATATCAGCTATTTCAATTGCCAGTTACTTTCATGGGTGCATTTTTTTACAGCCAATGCAAGGTGTTCTTTCATGGATTAAAAAAATTTAGTATGAGTAAGATTGATTCTTGGCCACTCCAGGTATCAGCTCTTTAAGTTACCAGTTATTTTTACTTTTATGAAGTCTTTCCCTACAACTGAGCTGTTTTTAATTACATTGGATTACAAGTACTTGTAGTTTCTTGGACGCGCCTTTTTTTACAGCGAAGGTGTTTTTGAGGTGGATATCACTCATTTTTGTTATATAGTGATAGTCCCACTGGGGGAACAACAAAATTGTTAAAAAATTAATGGTAACATTTAGATGACTGATATTGGGAAATTAGCAATAATATTATTATCTTGGAGAGTCAAACATGTGCACCTTTCATCTTGTTTGACAAAGGCATGCACATTACACACTGTTCACACTGTAAATTTGGAAGTATGAATTTACAGTGTAGAATAGACAGACTGTTCTATAGATTTATGTTTACTGTGGCGTTCATTTACTATTTACTACATCTCACATCTGTGGTAAATGCTTTAGATTATGCACATAATTAGCAAGTGCCCACAATTACTACACAGCTAGCTATTGACTGTTCTATTAGAGTATATTTATCTTTTTTTTTACAAAATATATCTGTGGAATACTTCAGGCATCTTATGCTCAAACTTAGCTAAGTGTTAACTGGGTGCGTAATAAATTACTACACAGCTAGCTATGCATAATTTTGACTGAATTCATAATACAGACAATTTATTGCACAAGCATTGATTGATGGTAATACGACGCAATGCTTACTAGCAGCTATAGCGATTTTACTTAGTTCACTGCAGCTATAAACATGTAAGTCTCAGATTACATTTCAAGTGTTTTTGTGTTGTGGCACTGTAGGGAAACACTATGCATCTCCTCATCTCAATAACTGCATCATCATCATATTTATAGATCAACTGTTGTAACTGGATTGACAAGATGTACTGATTTTCTAGTCATATAAAATCAATAAAGAGAGATAAGTAAAGAGGATGGAGGGAAACCGACAAGATATCAGATAATTGAACAAGAATTATAGGAGGAACAGTCTCAATGCACTTAAATAAAACATATTCAAAACTCTTTGCTGATATGATAACCATGAACTCTGCTCTGACAATTATCTTATCATTGTGTTGAACATTATATAATTTGATTCTTAGTGTGGAGCTAGAGCCTTACATTTCCCAGGCCTCATAGTACATGGAATAACAATTTATACCAGCAGATGAAAGAATATCTTGTATACACAACCTGAAAGCTAAACCCTAGTGGGATAGCATTTAATAATAATAAATAAATACATATAGTCATTATTATCAAGAGTCCATGCAAGCATATAACAAGAGTTCATTTTAATATGGGACTATAACTATCTTTTGGACAATGTATATAGGGCATCAGAAGATACAACCAGTACATTGAGATCTAAGCCTTTTTGACTGGAATTAAACAAACTTTCAAACTTGATGAAGCGAATTTGGTCACTGAAGGACTAGCTAAAAGTTGCAGTATACTTAGCTAAAATTTTCTGAGGGAACATGTCCCAGAGGCCCAGACTATATAGACCAGTTGACTTAGCCTTAGCTACTACTTTCACCTTACTCTGGTGCCCTTGATGTATCAGCAACATAACAGTAGCTATAGAAAAGCTAGTTAATGCCATAGGCATAGCTAGGGGTGGGAATTTGCCCTACCATCATGCGTTCTATGCGACCATATGCATCATCACACAAAAAATCCTATAGCTAGGCTATAGTACACATGTACCTCAATGCTGAGCCATGACTAAGGACAAGTACCACACAAGACTGACAATTTAATATCACGTGATCTATTTAGGGGAAGTCCCTTGGAATGTCCCTGCAACACCCGAAGTAGACACACGTGATACGCGGTTTTGATTAAAATTGAACAAAATTAATGTTGTTTAAAATGGCAGTTCAAGAAGGAGAGTGAGAGTGATGAGACTGAGTAATCAACATTAAGTCTTGTTGTAACTGTATTTCATTTCATGGTGAGGTGTACTTTAATGCAGAGGCTGTACACCGTTGTTGAAGTATGAAAGAACCCGTGAAAGAATAAGAGTCTGGAGTGGAGGTTAACGAAACTGATTAGATCGAGAATTAGATCAACATTGATACACACCGATTAACCGCATTTGCAGTATTATAGAGTCCCACCAGGCGAAAACTCCTAGTACTGTAACTCCACTAGCTCGTATTATCTCATGGCGAGATTGTAGTGACAAGGTGTATGGACCAATTACCAAAAAACTGTGGCTATCTTATCATTTGCCACTTACATCATCATCAGAAGTCTTGGGAACTTTGGCTGCAGATGAAAAGTCAGTAAGTGAATCTGTGTCAGATATCGATGTTTGTATGAAAAGGTATACCCATTCACATGTTCTGGTCTAAATTACTGAATTTATGCACAGTAAAACATGAAGAAGTTTGCTGCATGGGATGGACATTATTTTATTTAATCACAGAACACTGTCATTTTCACAAACTAACCTGCAGAACTAATTCACAGTGCTTTTGTTCAATTGTAACAATAATGTAGTGAAGGTCAATAATGGCTGTCAAGACATCAAAATAGATCAGAGCGTTCCTTTCCAAATATCTGGCATTCAATTTGCCATAGAAAAAGTAAGTGATTTTCAACCTTAAAATGACAAGCTTAAATTTTACTGATTTCCTTCTGCTATAGCTCATCTTAATCACTATTCACTGCTATTTCCAAATCTGGTTCGGAATCTGAGATATCTATCACATGTCATGGGTTATTACGCCTTTTATTGCATGACCCCAAAACAAAATGTATGGGGGAATTCGCTACACCTGGTCAGTTTAGGCCATTTTGACAAGCCAAAATTTCCGTGAATTGGAGGCATCATTGTACTCGCAGAGAGTTGCTCTACATGTATCAAATTCAGAAAGTTACTAAACAGACTTGAGGTAGGTGGTACACGATAATTAATTTAATTTTTATATTGAAATGTATTGGACATGCTGTTCAAGCTGCATGGCGTGTTTGCCATGAACAAAAGTGTAGCAAATGTCTGCAAACTTCTTGATATGCCTGTCTATTCAGGTCTCTGTGTAACAATGTCAACTATTTAAATGAATAAAATCCCCAAATGTTTATTTTGTGTAAAAAGTAATAAATTTAAGTGTATTGCATTTAATGCTCACCTATCTGTTCTTACAGGCAATCTAGTCATAGTGATTCACCCACTAACAGTGGATGTGGTTGTGATACTTAACTTTGGACCAGGTAGGACCTTTATTAGTATTGTGAATTTCATATGATTGGTCTCTTGTGTTGTCAGATTACCAAGCAAGTTGTGTTTTGTGGTGACCACAAACCCAGCCCTAGTGATAATTGGCCAGTTGTCTGATTAGCAGTTTTGACTTAAGGTATGTACACAAGCTCACAGCAATTGCTTTATAAGTTGTACTTTTATGTACTAATGTAACTTAATGTTATTTAAGATCAGGTATTGGTTGTAAAATGGGTTAAACAATATTATCAGGTATTCACTTAGCTTAAAAGTGGGAATTGGTACAATTGCAATCCTGGTTCCTGTTGTATACCTAAGAAATATATTTACCATGATGTACATTCTGTTTGGCGGCCACTTGTTGTTTGACAGGTGTCATGTTTACGTACTTAGGCACCAAAACACATTTACGTTACCCCTGGTACACACTAGAAATCTCAGAGGGGGTTTCAGATTCCACTCAACTTCAGCCTAGCTAAAAGTCAAAGACCAAAAAAAAAGGCCACAACCTGCTGTAGAACATCGTAATTGTGATTTCAAAGGCTAAAGTATGAAGTTTTTCATTTTACACCCATAAGACGACTCATCAATAAATTTTGGGCGTGCTATTTCCAGAGAGGGTTCCATTGTAACACCCTGTATCTGCCACTGGTACACCAGATTCACTTATAGTCTTAAATATAATTTTCTAAATGTTTCATTCAGTGCCTGCTTGTTCTTTTACAGGGCTCACTTAATGTTGTGTCATCATGCAGATATCCAAGAAATAATCACTTGGTGTTAAACTAATGTTTATTAAATTTTTGTTATGTGTTGTAATAGCATTGTTATATGTTTACTCTACCACAAGGAATTTTCATGAATTTTGCAGCCATGTTATCCACAATTAGAATTGCCTCATTTGTTCTGTCACGGCAGTTCACACTTCCACAAAGCACCATCAGTTTAAGGTGGAGTGTAGTGGCTTTCATTATGTACGTAAACTAATGTAGGACAACAAAGTTTTGTCTGGAATGTGGTTCGTGGTTTGTGACTACATGAGTCTTCAGTGGTCATTCCACACAACTTACAAAATATTTCTTGTATCATAAGTGGTGCATGGCACTAAATGGAGTATTGACTAATGATTTGTAGTGTCTGTACATTCTGCATGCTTTCACACCTTGTTTGTAAGACATCTGCCGATTATAAACGCTCGCATGGGGCGTGGCACTAAATGGACTCTAAAAGATTTCTGCTCAAAACGCCTTCCCTAGGGAACTTACGGGTCTGCACGCTTTCACAACTTGTTTGTCAGACATTAGGGCATGTGTCCACATCGTGTCTTTAAAAGTTATTGTAGGGATTACAGGTTTGAATGGAGAAAATACGCGTAGGGCCAACTAGAATTAGATAATGTCAGGCCTAGATGGCCGGTACAAACACGGGTAAGATGACTGGTATAACGTGACGATACATGTAACGCAAGGTAGAGAAATAAAGTGAAATATGTCTAAATACGGCTATATTTTTTATTTTAACAAGGTTGAAAGAAAACGACGACTAAAGATTTTTTTATTATGTAACGCAATACAAATCCATTGAGAGATGTTGCATAATCCAGGGCTAATATTGCAAAAACCGACCCTACACGTAAATAACTCACAGTAGTGGCCGCGTCTTTTAATTGGGCGTGCGCTTCGTAGTTTCTTGGCCGCGCGCCTCACTACCGTGAGTCTTGATTTTACTTTAATTGTAATTTTAGGTTAAGTAATTACAAGTAATGTAGTTTTTGCGTACTGGCACAGGATGCCAGTATTCCATCAGTGTAATTTTTACATAACATAGTTAGTTATTTCATTGTACAACCTTTGTCTGTCACTGCCTTTTACACTGTAAAGTCTTTAAATAAATAAATAAATGAATAAACTACAGGGTTTTATATAGACATAAGAGTAGGCCTAGGTAGCCTGAGGTCTTAAAAAGTACATAGAAATCATGAACACTACTGTTTCTAAAACAGCTTGTAAAATATGTGCAAGTAATGGATCATCAAAACTACAACTAAAAGATTTAACTTCAAAATCTAGTCAAGGATTATCTACACAACTTTGCCATGGAGAATTACACTTGAGACACTAGAAGGTAATTGAAGCTGGTTGTACGCCTAGCTGATAGCCGTCTGGCAAATTAATTAGCTTGTTCATGAGTGACCGTGCCCATCGCTAAACGTAGTACAGTTGCGAATATTGCTGAAGAAGTTGTAGTAGAAGAATTATCACCTTATAAAGAGTTGTTTATGACAGTTGTACCTGAACAAGACCTTGTAGCTGCTACATCTTGTTTTTGTGTTTTTTCCCACTGCCAATCTTGTTATGGATGAATTCTAATGCCAAAGTGACAAAGTCAGTTGCCAAAGTGACAAAGTCAGTTGCCAAAGTGACGAATTCATTTGCCAAAGTGATGAATTCTATTGCCAAAGCAATGAATTCAATAGCCAAAACCTGCGTAATAGAGTGGAAAAAGATGGCCAAGGACAATTATAATGAACTTCTTGGTTAGTGTTTGGCTTCTATTTGTATAACACATTATAGGCATCAGTCTAGTTTATGCATCTCAGTTGTACCTAATTAGATATACTATTACTCTGTAAATGTGATCGGGCCTGTGAAAATAGGGCATGTGGGCACAAACTACACTCCATCACATAACAGGTGTTACCTCAGTACCAGGATAGACTATTTACATCCTGTAATTTGTATTATAAAGCCAATTAAATTGTGAACAAGCTAGAAATTGCTTGGCCATATAATAATTGAACAAAAAAGTTATGAATCAAGAAAATTTGAAAATGTAGACAAATTTTATGTGCCAACATGCCCTATTTTTGCAGGGCTGGTCACAAATTAAAGTTGAGGGGAATAGCTGCAGTACATACATACACGCGTATCATACAGTACGGTAGTACTGTATATATAGTAGGGATCATGGAGATCTGGGCTTTCTTGCCCCAAAACTATCACCCAAATACTAGCCTCACTTTACCTCACAATGGCTTGATGAAAATAACCAAGCCCATAAATGCCTATAGCTTTATAGTTCTATAAAAGTGTTCAATATAAAGCTGCTAGGTAATCAAATTTAGTTTACTACAGTTTGTTCCAGTTGTGTCTACTGAGTCTACTCCCAGTTCACCATTACAGGTGTCTAACCTATGTTTCCCATGAATTTCCCTCCTGCACTTTCACAGAGTTATATAAGATTGTTAGAATGCAAAGTTATATAAGTGATGTCTATGAAAACATTGCAAACTTAGCAGTATCAGCCAAGAAGCTGCTTTCATGTGAGTATAAATCTGTCTTGGCCATCACATTTAATTTTGTAATGCTTTAATAAATCCTGGCTTTGCTGCACCCTTAAGCTTATTTCAGTGCAGCTTGTTTGATATAAATTAATCCTTAATGTCGCTTAGCTAATTAATGAATGTTTATACAAAATGGTTTTAAGGATGCCATAAAAACTTTATTCATTGGGCTACTAGGCTAAGGCTAAATAACCATTGTAAGAGCAGAGGTTTACTTGTTATAAAGCAATGAAGAATGACAATTATTAATACCATACTTTGTGGGCCATTTCACAATTAAGATTTGAATAAACATTCAAGTATCCAATTGAAACATCCAGTAGAGAGTTCAGCCACAAACAAGTCAACCTGTAGAGAGTTCAGCCACAAACAAGTCAACCTGTAGAGAGTTCAGCCACAAACAAGTCAACCTGTACAGAGTTCAGCTACAAGCAAGTAGAGAGTTCAGCTACAAACAAGTCACCTTGTATATATAGAGTTCAGCTACATTGGAGTTCATATTTCTATTTTATGTAAAAAATATCATCCACAAATAAAAAGAATGCTCTGGATCTCTTCCTCCTTTCTGCAGTAAAGAAAAAAGACAGGTAAAAAGGAGCCCCACAGCCAGCCATATAGGCCAGATTTGGAGTATAGAATTACAAAAAGAAGTGATATCTGTACCAAAAACAGCCAAGCTGTAAGGAAAGGGTGCAGCCCCCAAAAAGCCATGGTGAAAAAATATGTGAAATCCAAGGTGACAGCCAATAAATGGCTGTGATGAAAGGTTAATGTCAAATAATTTAATTGTGACAATTTAGATGAATTTGGTGCTGAATCCTAGTAAAACTTGGAGAAGGCAACACAAATTCACATAAATTGTCATAACCATTAGGCCACTCCTAGAAAATTCATTGTTTCCCATTTCCCACCCACATGCCGCATTGTCATTCATTATTGCTGGCAACTGAACATTTTATTCCTGTGATTGCATAGCAGTAACTAGTTTAGCATTCAAAAAGCTATCTTTTCATCGTTCAGGTCTTGGTTTAAATATTTCTACTGTATTCTTACCTGTAAGGTAGTTATGAATTTTGAAAATTAGTGGAAATATTTATAATGAATAAACTGCCCGCCCGCATGTATTTTGAGGTCAATGAAATGGGAAACAAGGAATTTTCTTGGAGTGCTAACATCACAGTCATTTCTTGGTGGTCACTTTGGATTTCACATCCCAAGAGAAATGCTCTCATAAAAAAAACCTCAAGAAAAGTGCATAAGCTAGTGCAAGGTTCTTCTTTAAGGTGTTTAAAAACAATAGCAAGTTACACAAGGACAATAATAGTTCTCATATCACTCAACATACCATATTTGTGACCGAATTTTGGAAATCAACCATATGGGCGCATTTGACACTTAAAATATTTAATGACCAAATAACAAGCTTTAAAGTGCAAGCCTACTTGTTAATGAATAAAAGCCATTCTCAATACCTTAAATTACTAGAAAATTCTAGAAATATTTTTATAACTCTCCTCTGCTTATAATAGTAACCTACTAAACATGAAAATTCTAATTATTTCATGCACGCCCATATGGGTGATTTTCCAAAATTTGGTCACATTTATTGAGAACACTCTGAATTGGTTGGATGCAATTGATGAAAATGTCAACACCCTGTACTCAATACTAATTGTGCATGGATCTAGTTACACAGCATTACTTAAAGGTTTAGCACTACTGTTAAGGATCACAGTGCTAACATGCTTCCAGTTTGGCTCACTCATCACAAAAGAGGTTGTGGGAGGCCTATGTTTAAACCTTTATAGCCCATATAGCCTTTAAAATGGTCGTTTTCTATGCACCAAGCTACAGTAAGATTTGTTATATGTGTTCATCATCTACAGTGTGCTGTCATTGTAAGACTTCTAAGTAGCCAACTACCAAACCAATTACCATAATTCTACCAGAAGTCATGCACACATTTGTTAACATAGGACAATCTGGTAGTTATAGGACAACATTGTTTGGAGGTGCACAACCAGGATCAGGGATGGCTCCAGTTTTTTATTGAGGCTTCCAGAAACTATTCAAGCAAGACGGAAATAGCTACACTAATAAGGCTGTCACCCTAGTACAACAGTCAAACATTTATTGATGTCTTTGATAACTGCTGAAATTGCTCTCAAATTCAACTTCAGATGATCTAATTTTCAAAAATTTCTCTTGAGAAGCATGTATGCCCTCAGGCCCCCTAGTTTGACATGTTTTACATGCTAGTGTCCTTCTCACACTAAAGTACACGTGTATGCCAACAATTTTAGCTATAATGCTGATGTTACTAGCCCTGGCATCACAAAATCTCTGGATCGGAAACTAGTGGTGGCGAACCCTCATTGTTGTATGAATACTTGCAAACTTTTCAGAGCTGTAAGATTGTTATGACACCTCATGAAAACTATTACAGTTAAAGGAAGCCATTGCATTAGAAATGAAGGCCATGTAAGCAGCATAGTGAATTTTCAGGCAAGTAAACTGTACTCTGTGGTGGTTAGTTCGTGACAGTTCAAAGTAAGGGTCAAGTAAGTTTTTGAAGATGTTGTGAACAGCTTTCCTTATAAGCTGCATGCATGGGTGTTTTGATGACCAAAGGCATCATGGGCTTTGTAGGCTAACAGAAATGGAATATCCCTTGAAATGGGTGTATCTCACTCCTATGTATGTAAAAATGAACTGCAGACTCAAGGCTGTACCATAGAACATGATAGACAAACTATAAAACAGTTCACAGGATGGTTCATTGCAGTGTTTGTGGTATATAGCAGTTTGTTTGAGTTACACTTCCTTAGCAATGAAAATGAAAGTAAAAAATTTTCAGATAATCAGTAAATATAGAGCACATTAAATTACAATTAACTAATCAATTGATGCGGTATACATTGAGCAAATCAAGTCACACGGTAGTGTGTCGTGCGGCCCAAGAAGCCGGTGTGCCACCCGTGAGTATATTAACAGGAAGAAAGAAAATGCAATTTTCACACCTATGTAGTTCTATGATCCCTTATCCGATTGGAACCAAAGTTGCCAGAGAGGTGCCGGCCAGCAAGGGGAGTCTACACACCAAATTTGAAGAAAATCGCTCCAGCCATTTCCGAGATACGAGCAAACAAAATTTCGTTCTAATTTCTTCGTTTTTTTTTTTCTACTTCTTCATTTCGCAAAATCCGCCATAAAACACGAATGCGAGCTCGGATCGCGCACTTAAAGGGCTCATTAAGGCGGATCTCTGTACCAACTTTGGTAAGAATCCGATGACCATTCACTGTGGCAAAATTACGCGATCGATTTTTATGAATAAAAATACTATTAGTTTTCGTGTCTATCACGCAAACCGCTTAGAGCAATGAGCTGAAAATCATTATGTAGCTGGAATAATCATCATAGAAAGTCCTTGCAGTAGTACAGAAGAATTGGATTACAAACCACTGAGTTATGATTCGAAAGGCAACTACGTGTAGCAAATGCGAGATCGAGATACTCTAATAGAACAGTCACCCTAATAAAGCATTCAGCTGCATTTATAATTTACTCAATTATATTACATTGCAAGTTATTCTGTAGGGAATTCAGCTACAAACAAGTCACCCTGTAGTCAGATCAGCCAGAAGAAGGTACCTAATAGAGAGTTCAGCTACAAAGAAACCATCATGTAGAGAGTTCAGCTCAAACAAATTGCCCTGTAGAGAGATCAGCTAGAAGAAGTTACCTTGTAGAGAGTTCAGTTACAAAGAAACAATCATGCAAAGAGTTCAGCTGCAAACAAATCACCCAGTAGAAAGTTCCGCTATGAACAGATCACACTGTAGAGAGTTCGGTTAGAAACAAGTCATCTTGTAGAGAGATCAGCTAGAAGAAGTCACCTTGTAGAGAGTTCAGCTACAAAGAAACCACCATGTAACAGAGTTCAGCTGCAGAAAAATAACCTGTAGAGAGTTCAGCTAGGAACAAGTCACCCTGTACAGAAATCAGCTAGAAACAAGTCACCCTGTAGAGAATTCAGCTACAAACAAATCACCCTGTAGAAAGATCAGCTAGAAGAAGTTACCTTGTAGAGAGTTCAACTACAAACAAATCACCCTGTAGAGAGTTCAGCTAGAAACAAGTCTCCCTGTAGAGAGATCAGCTAGAAACAAGTCACCCTGTAGAGAGTTCAGCTAGAAGAAGTTACATTGTAGATAGTTCAGCTACAAAGAAACTACCATGTAGAGAGTTCAGCTGCAAACAAATCGTCCTGTAGAAAATTCAGCTACAAACAAACCACCCTGTAGAGAGTTCAGCTACAAACAAGTCATCCGGTAGAGAGATTGTAGAGTTTTGGGGGAACTGCTGAGCTTATCACGACGGATTCGATTAACAGAGAGAGAACCACGTTATTCTTACGACCGAGCATTTATTAGAATCAACTTACATCATACCATCATGTCATTACAAAACTCACGTGATAATCACAAATACAATATCTATATCTTACAATACACTACATCCCTCCCCACTAAATTAAAAAAAAAGAATTTTGCACAAATTATCACACTTCTTTACATCGGTCCTTACAACTCTAAATCCCCAGTACTAGTTATATTGTCAGTCATTATAAATCTTCCTGCTGAATGAGACGGTCAGGTGGCCTCCTCTGCCTCAGGGGGTACTGGCGGTTAGGAGCCATGTCTTCACTGGTGGATGACAGTTCCCCACTACCACTGGCCTCAGCAATATCATTGCCAGCATCATTGAATACTGAAACATCAGGTAATTCATCAAAACCATTTCTGTCATCAGAGCCACAATCAAACTCATTGTCCACAACTAAGCCATGTCCAGCATTTCTCACTGTGGAAGAGGAGCTATCTAACTCCCTTGGGGTATCCCCCATTACTCTCAGGTGATCAACATGGCGCCTCCAAACCTGGTCTGAACCAACTTGTACCAGGTAAGTTAGAGGTGCCTTCTGCCTTACAATAGTCCCGGGAATCCATCTAGGACCTGAGCGCATGTTCCTTACCATAACTCTTTGCCCCACCATCAAGTCTCTCGGCTTAGCCTTCAAGTCATGCTGCTGTTTCTGTTCTGCCTGCTTTGTGGCCACCTTATCTGCTACTTCCGGGCGTAGTAGATCCATACGTGTATGGATGTCTCAGTTCAAAAATAGCTTGCATGGGGGCACTCCAGTCGTTGAGTGAGGTGAACTCCTGTAAGTTAACAGAAAAGCCATAAGCCGCTGCTCAGCTGTTAAACCCCGATAATCATCAGCTCTTAAGGCTCGCTTAAAAGTTTGTACAAACCTTTCTGCACATCCATTGGAGGAGGGATGGTATGGCACACACTTTATGTGTTTGATGCCATTTGCCTTAAGGAAGTAAGCGAATTCAGTGGAGGTAAACTGCGGCCCATTGTTGGATACTAGTTGGTTGGGTAGCCCATAGGCTGCAAATAGCCTCCTCAAAGCCTTGATTGTAGCACCAGCTGTGGTTGACTTCATCCCTACTACCTCTGGCCACTTGGAGTGGGCATCGACTATGATCAGGTAGCTCTTTCCTCCTATGGGACCAGCAAAGTCGACATGTAGCCTTTGCCAAGGTTTCATGGGCCAAATCCAAGAGTGCATTGGGGCTACAGGTGGTGCATTCCTGTTCTCTTGACACGGAATACATGATTTCACCATTTGCTCAATATCTGCATCTATTCGGGGCCACCAAACATAGCTTCTGGCTATTATCTTCATACGTACTATCCCCATGTGGGTGTGATGAATCTCCTGTAAGACTGTTGTTCGAAATTTCCGTGGTATGATTACCCGAATACCCCACAACACACAGTCATTTTCCACTGAAAGTTCTTCTCTACGGTTCCAATAAGGCAACAATACTGGTGGTACCTTCAAGGGCCATCCTGTCTTTGTATACATAAGCACTTTACTTAGCTCGGGGTCCCTGGCAGTTGCCGTCTTCAACTGAGCCGCCATCAGTGGCAATGTCTCAATTTGTTGTATGTTAAACAGTTTTGGATCTGGCAAGTAGGGCTCGTTACTACTATATGGCACTGGAAGACGGGACAATCCATCAGCATTTGCATGTGCCTTGGTGGGCCTGAAAACAATACGGTAATCATAGCTAGACAACAGCAAAGCCTAACGTTGCAGACGTGCTGCTGCCAACGGTGGAACACTTTTGCTGGGAGCAAGAATGGTGGTTAGAGGTTTATGGTCAGTGAACAATATAAAAGGTCGTCCATAAAGGTAGGCATGAAACTTTTGTACCCCATAAACCAATGAAAGGGCCTCCTTTTCCAATTGCGCATAGTTGCGCTCACTGGTTGTCAACGTTCGAGAGGCATAAGAGATGGGGCGCTCTGATCCATCAGGAAGGATATGGGAAATAACTGCCCCAATCCCATAAGCAGAGGTATCGCCAGCCAACTGTAATGGTAAGCTAGGATCGTAGTGAGCTAAGACAGACATGGATGTCAGCTGGGATTTGGCCTGCTTGAAAGCTTTGTCACATTGACTAGTCCACTTCCAGGATTTCCCTTTCTTTAAAAGCTCATTCAATGGGTACAATTGGCTAGCTAAATTGGGTATAAATTTCCCATAATAATGGAGGAGGCCCAGAAATGATCTTAACTCTGTCTGGTTACGAGGAATTGGGGCCTCTTGCACAGCAGCTACCTTTGTGGGAGACATATGTAACCCCTCAGCATTAATAATGTGCCCTAAGTAGTCTACGGAATCTTGAAAAAATACACACTTACTAGCCTTTAACCTCACACCATACTGGTGTAGATGGGATAGCACTTCTTCTAGGTTACTTAAATGATCCTTAGGCGTCTTCCCCGTCACCAGAATGTCATCTAAGTAGCATAGCACTTGGGGCAAACCCTGTAATATTACATCCATGGTGCGCTGGAATACAGCAGGAGCTGAGGCCACTCCGAACGGTAACCTAGTATAACGGTAAAGTCCCTTATGTGTATTTATAGTCACGTACCTCCTAGAGTCCTGGTCCAATTCCATTTGCTGGTAAGCATGTTTCAGATCCAGCTTAGTAAACTTCTGGCCTCCGGCAAGGGAAGCAAATAGATCCTCTGGTTTAGGTAGGGGGTGTTGATCAACCTCCAATGCAGGGTTAATGGTGACTTTATAGTCTCCACATATACGGATTTCACCATCACCCTTGGGCACCGGTACAATTGGTGCAGCCCACTCACTATGTTCAATCTTTTCAATAATTCCCTCTCTCTCTAGGCGTTGTAGTTCTTGTTCAATGTTTGCCTTGAGGGCATAAGGCACTGGACGAGGACGGTAAAACACTGGCTTGGTATCAGGTTTCAGTTTAAGGTGTGCTGTGAACGTCTTCATTGTTCCTAGCCCTTCAGCAAAAACACCTTTGTACTTCGACTTAAGTAGCTCCACTTGTGCCCAGTCCTTATCAATGGCTACCATCCCAATGGTTTTCCAATCTAATCTAAAGTGTTGGAGCCAATCCCTACCTAAAAGGCTTGGTCCATTTCCATCTACCACCATTAGATCTAGAGTTTGCTGCTGGTCCTTGTACGAGACTTGCACTGTCATTTCTCCTTGCAAAGCCATGGCCTCTCCTGTGTATGTTCGTAGGACAACCGATGGTGGTACTAATGGTACATCTGGGAATAGTTGGTTTTTTACAACACTTGAAATGACAGAAACTGCTGCCCCCCGTGTCCACCTCCATTTGCAGTGGTTTACCATTAATACTCATTTGCACTGTAATGGGATGTGATCCCCTTGCATTGACTTTAAAAATAGGGGGACGAGAATCTGGGGGTGGCTCAGGCGATGATTCAGAATGAGAGTCACTATTAGAAATAGCTTCATCAGCATGTACCCACTTCATGTTACGTGATTTGGTATGACTAGATCTGGTAGAGCGACAAATCTTCCCAATATGCCCTTTCTTTTGACACCTTCGGCACACAGCATCTTTAAGATAGCACTGACTAGGTAAGTGGTTAGTTCGACCACAATGGGAACACGGTTTCATTTGTGGGGTAGCACCACCCCTAGATTGCGATGGGTGAGATTGGATGGCCTGGATACTTGTTCCCTGATCTTGGAACTGTTTAATATCATGTTTAGCCGCCTCCATAGCTTTAGCCATGTCCACTGCCTGGGAGAAAGTCAATTCCACTTGTGTAAGTAACTTTCGCTGGATCTGCTCACTTCTGAGGCCACATACGAAACGGTCCCTAAGGGCATCATCCAAAATTCCGGCAAATTTGCAATGTATCGACAGTTTTCGTAACCCGGCCACAAAGTCCGCAATGCTTTCTTCTGATCCTTGTGTCCTTCGGTGGAAACGAAAACGTTCGGCTATCACTATTTTGCTTGGTTCGAAGTGCTTTTTTAACGTGTCGGTCAAAATCGCCAATTCTTTATCTGCTGGTTTGTCTGGTGCTAAAAGGCCTCGAAGGACTGAATATGTATCACGGCCAATGATACTTAGGAAGACCGCCACTTTCTTCCCATCGGCCACGGCATTCGCAGCGAAGTACAGGTCAACTCTCTCCAGATAAGACGTAATGGATTCTTCATCCGGACGAAATTCACCGATACGGCCGTAAGAAGTCATCCTCGTCGCCAGTGTAGAGTTTTGGGGGAACTGCTGAGCTTATCACGACGGATTCGATTAACAGAGAGAGAACCACGTTATTCTTACGACCGAGCATTTATTAGAATCAACTTACATCATACCATCATGTCATTACAAAACTCACGTGATAATCACAAATACAATATCTATATCTTACAATACACTACAGAGATCAGCTAGAAGGATAACCTTGTAGAGAGGTCAGCTACAAAGAAATTACCCTGCTTCATCTTTTCTTCTTCCTGTGGTAAAGAAAAAATGATAGGTTAAAAAAAGCCCTAAAGCCGGCCATAGGCTGGCTTTGGGGTATACAAATACAAAAAGAAGTGAAATCTAATCCAAAACAGCCAAGCTGTAAAAAAAGTGCGGCCCTCAGACAGGCTATGGTAAAAAAAGATGTGAAATCCAAGGTGGCGGCCAAGAAATGGCTGTGATGGTAGGTTAATGGTAAAAATTTTAATAATGACAATTCAGGTGAATTTTGTGCCAAGACCAAGCGGCACCAAATTCACCTGAATCGTCGTTATTAAAATATTTACATAAAACACGAATGCGTACTCGGATAGGGCTGAAATTTGGCACACTTGAAGGGCTCATTAAGGCGGATCTCAGTACCAACTTTGGTAGGAATCCGATGAACATACACGGAGTTATTACCGATTATGTGCGTAAAATAAGGTCGAAAGTCTGTCACGCCTACAGGGTAAACCCCTTGGAGGAATGAGTTGAAAATTTATATCTAGATGGAGTAACCATCGTAGGAGTGCCTTTTTGTGGTTTGAAAGGAATTGAGATAAAGACCATGGAGATATGACACAAAACCCAACCTGTGTCAAAATTACGCGATCGATTTTTATGAATAAAAAAACTATTAGTTTTCACATCTACCAGGCAAACCGCTTAGAGCAATGAGCTGAAAATCAGTGTGTAGCTGGAATAATCATCATAGAAAGTCCTTGCAGTAGTACAGAGGAATCGGATTACAAACCACTGAGTTATGATTCGAAAGGCAACTACGTGTAGCAAATGCGAGATCGAGATACTAATAGAACAGTCACCCTAATAGAGCATTCAGCTACGTTTATAACTTACTCCAATACAGAATTATATTACATTGCAGGATATTCTGTACGGAATTCAGCTACAAACAGTTAATCTGATAGACAATTCAGCTACATGCAAGTCACCCTGTAGAGAGTTCATCTAGAAACAAGTCACCCTGTATCAGCTAGCCTGAGAAGCCACCTTGTAGAGAGTTCAACTACAAAGAAACCATCATGTAGAGAGTTCAGCTGCAAACAAATCACCCTGTAGAGAACTCAGCTACAAACAAACATGCCCTGTAAAGAGATCAGCTAGAAGAAGTTACCTTGTAGTGAGTTCAGCTACAAAGAAACCACCATGTAGAGAGTTAAGCTGCAAACAAATCACCCAGTAGAAAGTTCAGCTATGAACAGATCACCCTGTTGAGAGTTCAGTTAGAAACAAGTCATCCTGTAGAGAGATCAGCTAGAAGTATCACCTTGTAGAAAGTTTAGCTACAAACAAATCACCTGTAGAGAGCTACAAACAAATCACCCTGTAGAGAGATCAGCTAGAAGAAGTCACCTTGTAGAGAGTTCAGCTATAAAGAAACCACCATGTAGAGAGTTCAGCTGCAAACAAATCCCCTGTAGAGAGTTTAGCTAGAAACAAGTCACCTTTTAGAGAGATCAGCTAGAAACAAGTCACCCTGTAGAGAGTTCAGCTAGAAGAAGTCACATTGTAGAGAGTTCAGCTACAAAGAAACTACCATGTAGAGAGTTCAGCTGCAAACAAATCACCTTGTAGAGAACTCAGCTACAAACAAATCGCCCTGTAGAAAGATCAGCTAGAAGAATTTACCTTGTAGGGAGTTCAGCTACGAACAGATCACCCTGTAGAGAGTTCAGTTACAAAGAAACCACCATGTAGAGAGTTCAGCTGCAAAAAAATCCATCACTCTGTAGAGAGTTCAGCTAGAAGAAGTCACCTTGTAGAGAGTTCAGCTGCAAATAAATCATCCTGTAGAGAGTTCAGCTATGAAAAGATCACCCTGTAGAGAGTTCAGCTAGAAGAAGTCACCTTTTAGAGAGTTCAGCTACAAAGCAACCACCATGTAGAGAGTTTAGCTGTAAACAAATCACCTGTAGAGAGTTCAGCTAGAAACAAATCACCCTGTAGAGAGATCAGCTAGAAACAAGTCATCCTGTAGAGAGTTCAGCTAGAAGAAGTCACATTGTAGAGAGTTCAGCTACAATGAAACTCCTATGTAGAGAGTTCAGCTGCAAACAAATCACCCTGTAGAGAACTCAGCTA
Organism: Dysidea avara; assembly: GCF_963678975.1. Classification (NCBI taxonomy): domain Eukaryota; kingdom Metazoa; phylum Porifera; class Demospongiae; order Dictyoceratida; family Dysideidae; genus Dysidea; species Dysidea avara. Next base: position 14,034,019 of record NC_089284.1, on the reverse strand, counting down.
CAAACAAATATGTCCTGTAAAAGATCAGCTAGAAGAAGTTACCTTGTAGAGAGTTCAGCTACAACGAAACCACCATGTAGAGAGTTCAGCTACAAACAAATCACCTGTAGAGAGTTCAGCTAGAAACAAGTCACCCTGTAGAGAGATCAGCTAGAAACAAGTCACCTGGTAGAGAGTTCAGCTAGAAGAAGTCACATTGTAGAGAGTTCAGCTACAAAGAAACTACCATGTAGAGAGTTCAGCTGCAAACAAATCACCCTGTAGAAAGTTCAGCTATGAACAGACCACCCTGTAGAGAGATCAGCTACAAACAAGTCACCCTGTAGAGAGTTCAGCTAGAAGAAATTACCTTGTAGAGAGTTCAGCTACAAAGAAACCACCATGTAGAGAGTTCAGCTGCAAACAAATCACCCAGTAGAAAGTTCAGCTATGAACAGATCACCCTGTTGAGAGTTCAGTTAGAAACAAGTCATCCTGTAGAGAGATCACCTAGAAGTATCACCTTGTAGAGAGTTCAGCTACAAACAAATCACCTGTAGAGAGCTACAAACAAATCACCCTGTAGAGAGATCAGCTAGAAGAAGTCACCTTGTAGAGAGTTCAGCTATAAAGAAACCACCATGTAGAGAATTCAGGTGCAAACAAACACCCCGTAGAGAACTCAGCTACAAACAAATCGCCCTGTAGAAAGATAAGCTAGAAGAAGTTACCTTGTAGGGATTTCAGCTACAAACAAATCACTCTGTAGAGAGTTCAGCTACAAAGAAATCATCATGTAGAGAGTTCAGCTGCAAACAAATCATCCTGTAGAGAGTTCAGCTATGAAAAGATCACCCTGTAGAGAATTTAGCTAGAAGAAGTCACCTTTTAGAGAGTTCAGCTACAAAGCAACCACCATGTAGAGAGTTCAGCTGCAAACACATCACCCTGTAGAGAATTCAGCTACAAACAAATCGCCCTGTGAGAGACCAGCTAGAAACAAGTTACCCTGTAGACAGATCAGCTAGAAGAAGTTACCTTGTAGAGATTTCAGCTGCAAACAAATCACCCTGTAGAGAATTCAACTACAAACAGATAACCCTGTAGAGAGTTCAGCTATAGTCAAGTCACCCTGTTGAGAGAATCCTGTAAAGAGTTCATCTACGTACAAGCAGATCACCCTGTAGAGAGTTCAGCTACATTTCAAGTCACCCAGTAGAGAGATCAGCTGCACAATATCCTGTGGGGATTAATTGACATGTAATTAATATATGCTCTCTTTTTATATTATGAACTCTTGATATATGCATTATATATATAATTTGTACATTTACTGATAAAATCAGAATGAGTTAAAGTATTTATAAAATCTGCTTCATCCTTTTCTTTTTCCTGTGGTGAAGAAAAATATATAGGTTAAAAAGCCCCAAAGCTGGCCATAGGCTGGCGTATACAAATACAAAAAGAAGTGAAATCTAATCAAAAACAGCCAAGCTGTAAAAAAAGGAGTGCGGCCCTTGAAAAGGCTATAATGAAAAAAGATGTGAAATCCAAGGTGGCGGCCAAGAAATGGCTGTGATGGTAGGTAAATGGTAAAAATTTTAATAATGACAATTCAGGTGAATTTTGTGCCAATTGATCAAGTGCACCAAATTCACCTGAATTGTTGTTATTAAAATTTTTACCATTTACCTACCATCACAGCCATTTCTTGGCCGCCACCTTGGATTTCACATCTTTTTTCACCATAGCCTTTTCAAGGGCCGCACTCCTTTTTTTACAGCTTGGCTGTTTTTGATTAGATTAACATTATTAACTTATATTAAATGTAAATTTTATATATGATAGTTGTAGCAATGGATAATATAACTGGGTATCTGATTTTTAGAAATTTATAACACAACATCAGCTTGTTTCTGTTTTAAAGACTGTTCTACTATGTTCTACTAAACTATCTGGACTGATGCATTTGCTTTATAACTCCACTGCATTTTTTGCAAAATGCATAACTTACAGGTAAAGTGTTATTCCTATAAAACTAACCTGGCATGCGTTTAATTAGAAGCTTCAGTGTTGTGTAGCAACCATATTTATCAGTTTCAGCACGCCACTTCATAGCACTCTTCCAGTAATCAGACTTCAAAATTGCTAAGGCAGCATCTCTAAATGTAAACAATATTTGACATGCAATATGACATTTGAATAATTTGAATTAGTAGTGGTTTGTGCAATAACATCAATTACATTACATTTACACCATAGCCAAGCTGTGAAAAACCTGCAGCCTTCAAAAAGTCAGGGTTAAAATAATGAAATCAAGTGTTGGCCAAGAAATGGCTTTATAATGTCAAATAATGCTGGAATATCATAATAAATTGACATTGTTGCAACTTTTTCTTGACTCACACCTTTGATTTTGCAATGTTTAAACCCTGCATGGTATCTTTCTAGTGTGCCCTATATTCTCACAGCACAGCTGTTTTGGTATAGATAAATCCCATCCAAAAACAGCTTATAGCTGTAAAAAAGTTTGCATCCAAGTAAAGCAGAGTTAACTGCGACAAAAAGTAGTGATATATTAGAATGTGGCCATGTGTGAGGTATGCAAGTTGTGAATATTAATCAGATAGTACAATTCTTAAAGTATTAATTAGAACGAGATGCTGCAGCTAGTTTAAATGTTTGTTTTTGTGCATCTTCAAATATAACACTCAAAAATAAAGCAAAGTGTATAGATTCTCTGATAGCAATAAATAGTTTGAGTTTGGCTGCAAAACTCAAACTATTTATTGCTATCAGAGAATCTGTACACTTTGCTTTATTAAGAATTTGAGTGGTAATTTTGAATATGCACAAACAAAAAGATTTAAAACTAGCAACATCACTTAGTTCTCATTAATACTCTAACAATTGTACTATCTGATTAATATTTACAACCTCACACATGGCTGCACTCTGGTATCACTACTTTTTGTCACAGTTAACTCAGCTTTACTTGGACATGCACTTTTTTACAGCTACAAGCCATTTTTGAATGGAATAATTGTTAGAAGCATACTCTTGATGTTGAAAACAGTGGCAGATCTAGGTTGGTTCCCATGGCTTTGACAGAAACCCCTCTTAAATTTAGACTACAGTGACAGTTAATTGTATAATATTGCTGCATTGACAACTCATCAATACAACTCTAGCGTACATGCAACTGCAGTCAAATAACATCCATTTTAGCTATAAAACCATTAGTAACACTTTACTTTTCATCTTGGACTGCATTAAAATGACTGCAGTCACAAAACAGCTCTAATAAAGCAATCCATGTTAGAGCCTAGTTACAACTTCTGTTAGCTTGTTATGCATTGGATTTATAGCAAAAAGTACTCTAAAATGCATTTGCAGGACCCCTAAAATCTCCATTGGAGACATAGGCATGTCCTCAGATGCTTTGGTATTTTATTCCTTATTTACACATTCTGTATTAATATTCTATGTTAATTCTTAGATCCACCACTGAACAACAGTTAGTATCATTTGTTAAATTTTATTCCTTATTTATACATTCTGTATTAATATTCTGTGTCAACTCTAATCCACCTCTGAACAACGGTTAGTATCATTTGTTAACTTGAACAATTGTGTACTGCACGCACCCTTATACTCTGCCATAATTAGTGTTTAAATTTGAGGCGAACCTAGGGGATGTGCAGAGACCAAGTACACTCCCTCTTAACTTAACTGTGCAATACTTTGCCAAACCAAATATCGGTTCAACAGCAAAGTGGTAAATCTAAAAAGGATATAATAAAATATTTTCATACACAAGATCGAGATATTGAGCAGTAAAATGCTCTAATAGAGCAGTCATCATATAAAACACATAGATTCACGTATTCATGTCAAAAAATTTCTAAGAAGCCTGCATGTGCCCATGACATGGTGCTACAAATTCAGAGTTTAATCTCATACTAAGTATATGTAAGTTAGTGGTTGTCTTTTTGTATACCATAGAGTCGGGTTGTTAAGCGCATGCATCTGTTAAGCGCACATTATTTGTTAAGTGCATACATATTTCTTGTAATTAACCATGGATGATAAGCACACATGGGCAAATGTCAAGATAAAGCAACACACCGCAAGAAACATCAAGAAAAGCTGAGAGTACTGAAAAATTAATGTCTCCTCAAATGCTTACGTCTCCCTTGAGGTCTCCCTTCGCTATGTATACAGCAAATCAGCCATCTGGATAGTGATAATCTTGTTTATCATGAAGGATTTCACCCAGAAATGGAGTCAAATATTCTTACACACTGGCGTGGCGACTATTAACTACTCTAACAATGTGGTGATTCCATGTTACACTCTCCACAATTATTTATTAGGCGCATGCACCTAACAGGTAGTATGATTTTTACACAAAGCTTTCTCAGAAAATTATAAGCGCATGCGCTTAACAACCCGACTTTACGGTACGTAACATTATTACATTGCTACAGCTTGGTATATACATACATATATAGTTTCAGTATTGCAATAATTATTGCTACCATTGTACCAGCTATACATGTGACTGCAGGATGGAACCATAATAGTCATGCAATGAAACAGCATAAAATTGAGTAGTCACTTCATTATGTGGTCAAGTATTCCTGGAGCAAACCAAAAAGTGGGGGGAAGTGAACTGTGACAATGGAAGCTAGATTCACAGTACAGTTTGAAGCATGCAGCATAATGTATAATGGATACCATTCATGGGAACTGGGAGCTTGCCCCCAGGAAAAATTTCACATTGTAGAAGCCCTGAGAATTTTATTAGTAGCTACGCATACTTACAAGAAATATAAAAAGTGACTGTTCTATTAGAGTGATCCACTGCTCTATTAAAGTACGTATCTCAATTGTTTCTTATAAGAATTGTTCAATAAAAGCATCCACTACCTATGTTATACAGGTCTCATTTATTGTAGTGTTATTCTAGTCCTAAGGTACTAAAAGTAATGTAATTAGTCTGTAACACATTAGCTATGCATGGTCTTTCAAATACAATAAAAGACTAAAGTAGGGATTAAATGTTCACTAGTATACCTGCATGTGTAGGTGACCTCCCTTGTTTCCTTACTTTTTGTTCTATGATCCCTAAACAAACTTAAAATTCCTAAATTTTCTATACTTGTTTGTTTACTTTTTTGTAACATTATTATGACTGGTGTATCCGTGTATACTGCATCAAAAGAAAGGATGACACCAGAGTTAATACTTTTGTCTGAACACATGCCCCAGCTATCAATTACTGACTCGAAAGTGAAGTGGCTATTATGCTTCACTTTCACCTATTTCCAACCTGTTATACAGTGTTACAAACGAAGAACAGTATTAAAACCACCTCTGCAATCAATCCAGTCACCACGTAAAAATGGATGATTCCCGTTTACAAATGTAGGGAAACTATGCATCATGCTACTGCGAATCGACACCTTAGGGTAAAAGAAATGGGACGCAAGGGAGCACAAAGGTAAGTCCATGGTGCATGCATTGTATGTACTGTGGTATGCCAAAAGGCACATCTTGGGATGAAGTGATGTTGAATGGTGAAAAAATCAAGCCTGTAGCCTTAACCGTTATCAAGTTATGCTTTTCTTGATTGCATCAGTTAGTCAGTAGAAAATTCCATTGAATATATATATATATTTTTTAATTTGTAAAACTATTGGAAGCATTTAGAGTCATACTGGAGGTACTTTTGGGCTTGGTTATACCTAACCAATACTGCCAAGGCACCAGGATGGTATTATGAAGCTAGTTTTTGGGTGATATTTTTGGCCAGAAAAGCCCAAACGTCAATAATCTCTATAATACAAGTGTTCAACCCACTATGAGTTATTCGCCTTTCTTTTTAATGTGTGGTAGAACAGCTAGAATAATCCTCCTCCTCAGAATGTTCATTGTCTTGCTAGGAACATGGCTGCTGTTTTGGAGAATGCTTATCAATATGTTCGTTCAATGACGGAGTTGAAGCAAAAGCATCAGAATGAGTTGCATGACAGGAAGAGGCATGGAAACCTAGGGATATGTGGTGTGCTTCTGTAGTCCCCAGTGGCTTTTCCTGTAAACTTTATCATCTTTGGACATGGCCTTATAAGATAGTGAAGAAATTATCAGATGCTACATATAATATTCAAAATTGCAGAGGAAGACATCGTTGACTTTTAGTACACTTTAATCACTTATAACCTTGCCCTGAGGATATGAGGTTTGGAGAGATGGTGGATTCCCCTTAAGTACTAAGATCCTTTCAACGACAGAGAAGAGAAGTACCACTGAATATACCATTGTTTCGTATAGATGATGATATTCCTACAACAGAAGATAACAGTGTTCCAGTACATAATAATACACCTGTAGCACTTTATTAGAAGTAGATGATGACAATCCTCAAACACATGATGATAACAATTCAGTAGTTAATGATGAAGGAACATGAGATTTTCAGCTGCAGATGCTGTTGATTAACTCAATTCTCCCAGTCAACCTAGGGCACCTACTAATACTAATGATGATCCAGAACATGTTGAATCAAACCGTTACGCACTTGTACCCATCTCCCCCCATAACATTATAATGATTATGTAATACATGCATATTTTTTTGTGAAGGGGGAAGATGTAGCAGATAGAAATGTAAGAATGTCATGTGTGTATAGCATACTGTAAAAGAAGTGATTGTACAGCATTCTGTCTAGGGACCCGCCGATTATGCTGGCATAATTATGAGCATAATAGGTGCCTGAAAGCATTGAGAATAATGCTAGCATAATAGGTAGAATATTTGTGTAATAGTATGAATTCCTGCTTATCAAAATAGCTATCACAGAAAGATCGATATACTCTAATAGAACAGTCAGTAATTCTAATAGAACATTCACACAGCTGACTGTTCTATTAGAGTATATCGATCTTTTCTGTGATTTGCATTTTGACAGGTAAGTTTGTGCTTCAGCTATCCATAAACTGGAAATTATTAGCAGAGCATGAGAACCGAGGCATAAATAATAGGGCATAATTTGGGCATAATAGGTAAGTATTGGGCATGAATTTAAGCATAATAGGTAAATTTTTGAGCAGTGCAGCATAGCATAATAGGTAAAATTATGAGCATAATCGGCGGGTCCTTAATTCTGTCTCTTGTAAAATTTGTGCTGCAGCTGACATTTTTGAGTAGTGTTGTAGTAATAAAGCTTGGCTTCTACATTAGCTTGTTCTTTCTATCTTACTGGTGTTGTTGAATGAAACGTAAACCCACAATCATAATCTTCCTTGCACAAATCTAAACCTATACAATCACTTGTGATGTCATCATCTATATAAGAAAGCTAACACACAACAGTCATACCTCATTGATGGGAGCACTGCTTATCATGCAATAATCATTTGTGATTTGTGCAGTGTGTTGGCTTCTTTTTGAGTTATGTTGATTATATCTGCAAGGAGGTCTCCAACCAATTTAGAGAACCTCCCTAGAGGTCTTTAACAAGACCTCATTATCTTCCAAAGATTGAAGGACTTTATGCATACCATTTTCTATAGGAAAGTAAAGCACATCCACTTTGCTCGTTGAAAATTAAGCACACTTTTGGATTTGAATCTGAATGGCTTTTTACATTACCATGCATACTTTGAACAAACTTGAAATATCTTATGTACACACATAAAGTGCTAGGTAATGACAAGCCTTATAGTACAGAATACCAAAGCAGTAGTTACACATATTATAGGTATGTACATCATAATTCACCTTTGGTTGTGTAGAATGGCAAATACAAGGCAAGTACATTTGAAGGTAACGTCTGCATTTTCATCTATGTCAGCAGCTTCTATTCTTACATCAGCATAAGTGCGATATCGATCCTTGAGTAAGTGCTCTATTACTCCCACATGACCATTGACACAAGCAGCTATCAATGGAGTAGTCTAGATATAAACAAAATAATTGATATAATGTACACACATTGTACATACTTGCAAAATGTAGCTACAATGATTTCTTTACACATTTCAATTACACATTTGTACTATTTTGTGCATAAGCCAGACATTCAATGGTGACAATACACATATTATTTCATCAGATTTAAATCGGGAACCTCACCATGCTAGACTTAGTCTTAGTGGGGCTTCTTTCTTCTGGAGATATTTTACATTCTTGACCACATATTCTTTGCTAACTCATATAAAGCTGGGTGATATGGTGGTGACTATATCCTTGTAGGCACTCTTTAAATTCTGAGGATATGAACTAAAGTCTGTTACCAGAAACTAGAGTTGCTGGATTAGCATGAGTTGTGAGTACAGTATGTCATTCAAAACAGCCTCAATGGTTTTCTGAACTGTTGTTAAACCATCAAGTTTCATTTCTCACTTCTGGCCACTTACTGAAAGCATTTTTTATTCCATTCTCCAAAACCAATGTATACCCATTCCCATGGTGCATTAGGATATTACCATGGATTGTGTACTACTGGTGATTGTTCACTACTGGTCCAGGCTTGGTTTGCAAGCTTAGAAAGCGTCTCATATATAGGACAGGCCACCACATGTGACTGCTGTAGATGCCAAAGCTTTCATACAGCACACTTCCACATGTCCAACATGCAATTCTTTTAGAAGTTTAGCTCTTAACAGGTTTGAGACAATCAAATGCTTCCCTCAGAGTATATTATTCATCTACAATTATCATTTCAAGTTTCTTCTGCAGGAAGGGTTTAACCTCATCTGGTATTAGCAAGGATCATGAAACATAATTTGAAAGCTTAGACAGGATCCTTGCTGGTATTAGCTGAAATCAATTTAGTTCTGCACAGTACACCAAATAATAATAATAATAATAGTTGTAACAGGGAGCTGGGGTTGCTAATAGACATTGCATGTACCTCATTTCCTTTCTCAGCTGGGTGTATGGCAGTTACCAGATGTGATAAGCAATCTGTACACTGGTTACTTGGGCCTGGAGTGCACACAATCTTGTAGATATAGCGCTTATAATGAGGGTCCATCTTTGCATGCTTGATGCCGAGAGTTGATGTACCCCTCCATATTTACATAAGAGCTGGTGGTACCAAGATATATTGGTTAAACTTCTTCACATCACAAATACTAGCAAGAACTTTCCTTTTGAGCTGTGCATAATTTCATTCTGTTTGGCATAGCATTTGGGATACATATACATAAGCAACCAGCTGCTCGTGACTTGAAGCTTCCAAGCCATAAGTAGAGGCAGTTAATGGGCCTTGTCACTTCATATTGAGCTAGTACTGGGGTATGATTCACAGATACCTTAGCCAGTTAAAAGTATACCTGTGCCAAAAACAGCCCAGCTGTAAAAAAAGCGAGGCCAAGAATGCACAAGTACATGTTCATGGAGTAACCAAAAGACATGATATCAAAATCTGGCCAAGAAAGCATTTACAGTAGTATATAGGCACTTTTGTGCATTCATTTTCTATATGCTTCACATTATCACATCCAGCTAGCTGCACATGTGTGCTTGCAATATAAACAATACTACTGAGATAATAAAAGATATTACACTGCATTGTTACCAACATTAATTTAACTAAAAATTTACAATTAGTTTCTACTTGGCCATCTTTTTATTTTAATATACATGCAGTGCAAAAAGATGGCCAAGTAGAAACTAATTGTAAATTTTTAGTTAAATTAATGTTGGTAACAATGCAGTGTAATATCTTTTATCATCTCAGTAGTATTGTTTATATTGCAAGCACACATGTGCAGCTAGCTGGATGTGATAATGTGAAGCATATAGAAAATGAATGCACAAAAGTGCCTATATACTACTGTAAATGCTTTCTTGGCCAGATTTTGATATCATGTCTTTTGGTTACTCCATGAACATGTACTTGTGCATTCTTGGCCTCGCTTTTTTTTACAGCTGGGCTGTTTTTGGCACAGGATATCATTACTTTTTGTTGATAGAGAACATACAGTTAGGTATTATATTACATAGGAGACACTGCATCAGCAACAGATTAGCTAGCTAAATTAGTAGCAAAAGCTTCCAAGTTCAGTGTTTAGAAGCACTACTAAAAGTGACTTGCTAAGAGAAAATTCATTCAAACTGAAAATAGTATTCAAATTCCTGCAAGGACTCACGTGATACTGTATGTCGCGAGATGTTTCACGTAAATAAGAACCGGCAACTGAAGTCAAGGCTACAGTCTTAACTGTTCTTGCTGAAGCAGTGGGTTGGTGATATAACTAATCTAGTTGAAATCTGTGCATGACAAGTGGAGCCGAATCAGCTGCGAGTTGTTGCTGAATGTATGCCTCGGAATGGACATGAAGCCTGATGGCACTGAATGCATCACACTATTCTCCCAGCAAATTGCCGGGTAAGTTCGTGTATAGCTAAGTCATTGTAAATGGCTATATAACTACCGTTGTAATTTTAGACAGGAATTTCCCATGCCATAGTGATTATATACTAAGCTAGTGTAGGCCAGAGCCTCGTAGCTGGCTTGTTCTAGCTGTGTGGGTTAGACCGCGAACAAGTTGAGCTGAACCCTGAGAAAACAGCTAAAAATGAAAGAGGATATTTTCTCAACGTTTCAACCAACCAAGATGGTTAGTGATGACAACAAAGATGTCAAGAGCAAACAAGTGCTTCCACCAACAGTTCAGGAAAGGTTAATAGGCTATGTACTTTTATGGCTTCCTATAATGTATGGTGAAAACTTTGGCTATAAATAATGTGTCAGGCATTTGAATGGTTAGCGGATAAGTCAATACTACAAATGAGTTAATATTTTTGAGGGCTCAGCTCAATGCGTACATACAGTAGGCCGTAATTACTATGCATCAATTGATTGATGTGATAATAATATAAGCAGATCTGAGACAACCATGGACCCTATAGTATATAGTAACTGGGCAGATATATAGAGTTATGTATATACTCTGTATATAACTGTTGAGTGTTGTAGTTTGCCAATGGTCAAAGCTAAATTAACCATTTTAGATAGCTTTTTGTGATGTTGAAGGTGTCAGGCAAACTCCAGTTAGGGGCAGGCAATAAAAGATTATTTTTCAAAACAGGAGAGGGACATGCTTAGGCCCGCAAGGTACAGGCTTAATCTACTTACCCCAGTAGATGCACAATATTATATATATAATGCAAATATTAATGTACTGCCCTACTAACCCCCCCTTCGGGCATATATAGGGCTATAGTGGGCACAACCGAATGTTAAATGCCCCATGGTAGGACAAACCTATTGTATCAAATCCCCATGCACCACTGGCTCCAGTTGCAACGTGGGGGATTTGACATAGCATAGAAAAAAATACTTGGGTGCTTAATGAATGATTGTCAAATGCTCCATAGTGAAGCAGCAGTTTTATGTCAATTCGCCTTGTAAAGCCCCACTTACAGGGTTTACATCCAAGGGGGTGGGGTAACACATTGGTAGGTGCATAATGAGTTTGCATCATAAACCTTGTGTTAAAATTTAGTCTGTCTTGCTTTTTTCATGCTTATAACAGCTAATGTGCTTATTCTCAAACAATCAGGACTGGAAAACTACAAATTGTTTTCTACTTTTATCTATCAACTATCCAATCACTGCTAGTTCATTAAAATTTCCTTTGCTGTTGTGTAACTTGTTTACCATTATGCTATAATAACCACTAGTCCCTCCTAGTTTATATGTCTCCTAGCAACAAAAATTGTTATGTCAACAATGTAGGTGAGAACCACAAAACAAGTCAATTAATATATTCCAAAATTGGTCATCAACTGCTGCAGTATGCTGAATACATCTTGGGAATGGCTATGTGGGATGCTCTCTTTAACAATAATCATAATAGTGGAATTAAGTGTTTGTTGACATGTTAGTCTGACTATATGATTACATGTTTTTAGTTAGCTGTGCCTTACCATACTGTATCCCTTTCTGTATATGCAGGGTGGATACTGATGTCGTGACTGTTGGCAGGTGAGTTTATGGTCAATGAACAAATCAGGAAAATGGTGAAGAAAAATTAATATGTGGTACCAAGACCCCACTACTATATTATGAACTCTTGGCCGGTGGTACTTCATAGCCAAACACTAGTGTATCTGGCTTCTTGTGCTATTGTAGTCATTTTTTTAATTTTATGGGATCATCATAATGTAAATGTTTACTATTACAGTATATTCATGCTATCATTAAAGAGTTTCTATAATTGTGGGTTAATGCGGCCGAGTGCTGAAAGGTGATGCGCTGATGCTGGCTTTTTAAGTGAAAACTGAAGTTTCACAGGCACTGAAGGGCTGGGGTGGGATTAAAGACGTGCACGGGTAATGTAGCAGTAAGGTACTTCAACTATATCACTACAGCGGGTATGAAACAGCTGGCTATAGCTATGTACGGCCCTAGATGGGCCGGAGTCACGCTATAACGAGTCAGTGGAGGCATACCATGGCAAATTTAAAACAAAAATCAGTGACTGGACTCACAATTAAACCAAGAGTTGACAGCACAATGGCAGCCAGCTCGCTATGGCTAATGACCTTGCCCACTAGTTCCACACTGTTTGGGTTTGGGAATTGAGGCGGGCGCCTCATACCTTGATGTCATGGTGGCAAGTTTGAATCTTCAAAGAGCACAAAGGCGATCTCATAAACTAACGAACAACTTTTAGTGAAATTAAATGTACAGATACATTGTGTAAAAAGCCCCTGATAGCCGCAGCCTTTTTACAATACGACTTCATGGTTGAAAGAAAATCACTCCAATGGGATGCGATGGTGAAGAAAATGAAAAAAAGAACGATGCACATTTGAATAAATAAATAAATTAATGCATTGTAAATGGGTGGGCGATGGAACAAACTACTGCAACAATTTGCCTGACTTTTCGTGTGGTAGTTACTCATTATACAAAGGTTACATGCCCCTGGTTTCGAGGCGGAATCTTTTAGTAAGGCTGAGATTTCACCGTGCGGATTTTAAAAGATTGCATAATCGATCTCTCATGTAAATGACTCACAGTAGTGGTTGCGTGTTTATTATTATTGTGGGCGCGCGCTTTGTACTTCTTGGCCTCGCGACTCACTACCGTGAGTCTTGATTGGCAAGCTTTGTTTGACTTTCAAGGTGTTTCCTTATTTCAAAGCTTGCACAATGGACACAGTATAGCGGACAACAAATCTTGCATTAGTGGTGATCATATACCCATGACTGATTCAAGTTCTGATTAGGGGCTAAAGCTTCAATAACACTTTTACCCTCTTCTGAGTGGGACTTATTTCACTAGGGGTGTGGTGATTGTCAAGTAACCTCTGGTTTTGAGCTTCTTTTGCATATAAGCACATAACTGATCTACATTAGTAAAGGACTCACTACTTGCTAGTGCTGCAAAACTTCATCAGGAGTCGATAGAGAGTACATTGATATCTTCAAACTTAAGGGTTAATCTATAGCCTTTAAAGTCAGCATCAGTGCATAATTTCCCATTCTTCTTAGAGATGACCACAATAGGCATGGCCCAATCACTTTGTTATCTACTGCTTGTTGCTACAGGATCTGGTCTATCTGGCTAAGCACTGGCTAAATGGAATATTGGGTGAGATCCCTGATAATTGGAGTTCTCCCTCCACCTCAGCCTTTTCACCATTAAATTCTTCTTTGAAAACATCAAGAAGTTCCTCCTCGATTGATTCACTATTTACCACACTGATTGATTTCAACTCCTTGTTACTGAAATACCTTGTCCCATCTAGTTGCACTCTCCATAGTCAATCTCTTCTTAGTAGTGGTAGCAGGTTTTCATTGATTAGTGTTCCTAACATGCATTGTGCATTAAATTACACAAAATCAAATCAAGTCTTCATGATGTCATTTCATGATGACAAATATGGCAAGCTGGGTCACATGATTTTAACAAGTACTCAAATTCCAATTTTACTATCCGCGAGTACTAAAATTCTTAATGAGTACTCAAGTTCTCTATGCTAACAAATATACTGGACAGATTATGTTCTCCGTTTGGACATTCAGTGCTTATCCAAGTACTAAAATTCTTAATGAGTACTCGAGTTCTCTATATGCTAACAAATATACTGGATCAAATGTTTCCTTGTCACTCTCAGTTGTACTAGCATCTACCACATCCACTGCTTGGTCTTTTGGTCTTTTTTTGAAACTTTTGTTCCACTTTCTTTTTACAACACAATAAGCAATGTGACCCACATTTTTGCAATAATGGCAGTGCTTATCTGTGTGAATACAGTTGGCACCTGTATTGCCTGTAGAGCAAGGTTGTATGTTGTTGCTGGCAAAGAATTCAGCTGCTGAGTGGCAGTTTCAGTTGCTCTAGCCTTCTCTGAATGCATAGTCAGTCAGTATACATAACAATTTACGTTGAGTCTTGTAATCTCATAGCCCACACACCAAATGGCCTGTCAAGGTAATTACCAAAATTATTAATGGTTTGAAAATTTGCTCAGTTCTGCAAGATAATAGGCATGAATTTCGTGCTCGTGCTGGATGCTTTTCATACAGAATTTGATATGCTCCACTATTTCCATTGTGGAGATTGTTGCATCGAAGCCATGCCAATGTGTTACTATAAGTTAATGTGTTCCTTCGGGACAATAGATCAGCAAGTCTGCGATTAAAAAATGGTTGTCTCTCTACCCATATCCCCTGTAGTTGCAAATACTAGTGGGATAAAGGATACCTGTTTAACCTCATGAACCCGATCACCATACTCTCTCTCTTTAGCCTGTTCATGCTGCCTATAGATGGAGGGAATACTGGAATTATGGTAGCTAGGTGCATTAGGATGAAAAATCCTTACATCAAAAAAGATATCCTGCCTCCTCACCCAAAATCCCCATGCATGAATGTCGGAAAGTGCTTCATCCTGTTTGTTAGAGGTCAGTGGAACGATAGCCTCACAAGAAAGTATTTGCAAAGGTGGCTCAATTGCAACATCAAAGCACAACTGGTTAAGCCTTTCAACAGTAAGATCTCGTATTTCATCATGTCTTACAAAGGTAAGGCCACCATGTTGACAAGCCATGGCATGATCTTAAAAGATGAACCACATACACAATGACCAGACAAGTTTCCAGCCATACTGTAAATGTACAATACTCTTGCAGCGGTAAGGCTGTCAGCCAAGAGGATGATCTCGCTGTTCAGGACCATAGCTCACTGAAGGGATGGAGAAAGATGAGAATGAATCTGTTTAGCAGCTTCTTTAGAGGTAGAACATCTGTAGAGATGAACATTAGCTTTGATGCTGTGAATGTCTGGGATAGGGGCTTCATTATAACTACATCCTGCCATACCCACTCAGGTCATTTAAGGATTGTACTCATGGATGCATGTGTCTAAGGACTCTTGCTCAATAAGTTAATTAAGTTTCACAAAATTCTCATCATTAATTTTGTACAGTGATGTATGTGTGCTGTTTTATTTTGGCTATGACATGAATACGAATATAATCCTGAAAACACTATGAGTTGGTGATGAGGTAATATTTCTTCGACTTGAATTCAAGGACACATGGCAAATAACCAAGCAGTTGAAGCATTTGACAATTTCATTTTACAGCAACAGGGTTTGGGCAAGATTGTCAAAAGGCACTATTATTGGTTTGAATTGGAAGAGAGATATTTGTAGAATTTGGCAAGTCTAAGACCATTATCTGAACTAGACCAACGTACCGAATTCCACCCTATAGGAGATTGGCAATCAACATTTTGTTTATTGCTGTAATTCTTACTTAGATCATATGTGTGAAAACTGGGGATACCAGAATACGTAGAATAATAGAGTGTCTGCTT
This sequence comes from Dysidea avara, assembly GCF_963678975.1. Taxonomy (NCBI): domain Eukaryota; kingdom Metazoa; phylum Porifera; class Demospongiae; order Dictyoceratida; family Dysideidae; genus Dysidea; species Dysidea avara. Next base: position 14,018,192 of record NC_089284.1, on the reverse strand, counting down.
CTGAAAACTATATTACTGAGCTATCATACCCATGCATAGCATATTAGTCTCATAAAAGGTATAGTTATGAAATGTTTGAAAAAATAGACGAAAGTATTATGCCACATTCCCAGGTTTTGCTTGCAGGCCCAGCCACAAATCAAGTGTTGCAAATGTGGGATATACTATATAGTTGAAACACGCTTATGACTAAAATATATGCATGATCACAAGAGTGTGCAGCGCTCAAGGGAGAATGTATATATTTCACACATATCCCAAGTAATCGTGGTATATTCCACACCCCAATAGATGAAATAATAAGAAGTAGCACTTTATAGTGAAACAGAGTTCATCGACAATCCTTTCAGCAACTGGGCCACATATAATTAAGTTAGGCGTTTGTTAATAGAAACTTGTTTAGATTTTCATACATATGTAGCTCCATGATCTCTTAACCAATTGAAACCAATATTGCCGTAGGGGAGTCCACATACCAAATTTGAAGGAAATCTCCCTAGCCATTTCCGAGATACAAGTGGCCAAAATTTCATATTTTTCTTCTATTTCTTTTTGCTCACTTTGCAAAATCCACCATACAACACAAATGCATACTCCAATCAAGCTAAAATTTGGTGCACTTAAAGGGATTATTAACACAAATCTCAATACATGGGAATCTGATCAATATTCATGGAATTATAGTGTGCAAGTATCATATGATCAACGTTTGTTTTAGAAACAAAAACGTTTGGTTGCCATGCTTACTAGGCAAACCGCTTATAGGAATGAGCTGAAAATTAGTGTATAGGTGGATTAGTCATTGTAGAATAATCTTTCAGTCGTTTAGAAGAATTACAATAAAAACACTGAGTTATACTGTGGAAACTAACTACATGTAACAAACCCTCAATTGAGATACTTTAATAGTGCAGTTACCCTATTAGAACATTCAGTAAGTAGCAGGTTATCCTGTAGAGTGTTCAGCTACAATCGTAGAGAGTTCAGCTACAAATAAGTCATCCTGTACAGAGTTAAGCTACAAACAACTAGCAAGTCACCATGTAGAGAGCTCAGCTACTTACAAGTTACCATGTAGAGAGTTCAGTTACAAACAAGTCACCCTGTAAAGAGTTCAGCTACAAAATAAGGCAGAGTTCAGCTTCAAACAAGTCACTCTGTAGAGAGTTCAGCTACACAACAAATCAACCTAGAGAGTTAAGCTACACAACAAGTCACCCTGTAGAGAGTTCAGCCACAACAAGTCACCTTGTAGTGAGTTCAGCTACAAAAATTCACCCTGTAGAGTTCAGCTATAATGCAGGTCACCGTGTAGAGAAATCAACTACAGTCAACTCACCATGTAGTGAGTTCAGCTCAAATAAGTCACCCTGTAGAAAGATCAGCTACATTCAAATCACCATGTAGAGAGTCCCTATAGAGATACCGGCTACAATCAAGTCACCATGTAGATAGTTCAGTTACAAACAAGTCAACCTGTGAAAATTTCAACTATAAATAAGTCACCCTGTGGGGAGGTCAGCTGCAATTAAGCCTCCCTGTAGAGAGCGCAGTTATAAGCAAGTCACCCTGTATTTTCCCCTAAGTAATGGCGAGGCTGAACGTGCTGTTGGCACAATTAAGAATTTGCTAAAGACGGAAGGAGATCCTTATCTGGCTCTCTTAGCCTACCGCAGTACTCCTCTAGAGATTGGATACACTCTCGTCTATATAGAACTCTATACATGACACTACACCTAACTACCTACAACTTAGCCTGTTTGTGCCCCTTCCCTTGCCAGCTCCTGGATCCGCCCCTGCTCATGTACATTTCATGTCCTATATTCATTATCATTATTATTATTATTATTAACATTTTACAGTGACCAGCACTAACATGTGGTGCAGCCTTAGGATTACCTAGCCTAATTTCAAGGACTTGGACTTAATGACTTGACTTGGTGACTTGACTTGATGACTGATAAGGTGTAACAGAAAAGAGGCCAAAGTAAGGAAAAAATCCCTCCAACCCCAGGATTCGAACTGCAGGTCACCCAATGTCTAGTCGGGGCTACACTCAGTCTTCCTCCAGGAGGGATGGATTTTCTTCCTTAAACCTAAAGTATTTATTATGGGCCTATGGGCCTTTAATGGATATGGGCCTTTAATGGATATTTCATCTAAATTTTACCATAATACAACTTCCATTGGGAGCACACCAATGAAAACTTGACGATTCATGGGTTTACATGAAAAATTCATAGTATTGTCATGGGAATATTTTCTAGTAGTGATATACTTATCATTAAAATTGTTAATATATAAATAGTTACAAAAGCTCATCATTAGATGGTGAAGGACAATACTCTTATAGTTTTTGTGATGTACTACAGCAATAATAATGGAGAAATATTTAGAGCATCAATTTTTCTTTCTTGTTTTTAGAAATGGAAGGTGTGTGCAGAGAAGAAAGATGGATAATCTATGAAGTGGACACTGGAAGTTTTGCGACAAAATTTTATTTCGACTGCTGAAATCACATACAGTACATACTTTTCGAGAATCATCTTTTTGGTCATGAAACTTTCCATCTATGTCAGCTCCTGATTCTAGCAAGTAGTCAACAATCACTTCATGTCCTTCTGCTGCAGCACAAGTCAGTGGAGTTAAACCATTTTCATCACTAAAGCAAGTACCAAGAAGGCAGATAAAACTAACAAAAAGTAATGTACATAGTATTTAATAGTAGGAATAATGACCATGCAGTGCTGGTTAAAAATCTGCGCACAAATGCTGTGAAGTACGGTTAAATTGAAGTGCCTAGTAGCCATCTGGCAGAGCCATCTATGCAAGTTTAAACTCAGAAAAATGTAACTAATTCCACCATGGGTCCTGAATCAGTGAAGTAGTCCCCAATAGCAAGAATACCTTACAGGTATAAATACAAAACAATTGCTCAGTAAATAAACCACTCAAAAACAGCCAAGCTGTGAAAAAATGGTGTGGCCTTAAAAATCCTGGGTGAAAAAAGTTGTGAAATCAAAGGTGGCAGCCAAGAAATGGCTGCAATGATGTTAATGCTAATAAATTTTTATAATGCTGACAGACAGCCATTATTAAAATTTATTAGCATTAACATCATTGCAGCCATTTCTTGGCCACCACCTTTGATTTCACAACTTTTTTCACCCAGGATTTTTAAGGCCACACCATTTTTTCACAGCTTGGCTGTTTTTGAGTGGATTTCACTTCTTGCTGTAGGCTATAAGGCCCCAAAACCAACCAGCCTATGGCTTACATACATACATACATACATACATACATACATACATACATACATACATACATACATACATACATACATACATACATACATACATACATACATACATACATACATACATACATACATACGTATGTATGTACATACACACATACATACACACAAAAGCAAAGCTTTCAGCTGCCGCTAAGTGGTCACGCTGCTCAGTGGCCAGCACTGGGGCTCCTGTGCGCTACTCAGGTGCTATGAGTCAGCGCAGGCATGCCCTCCTGGGGCAGAACTAGTAACCCACAGGAGGCTGTACCATGTCTCACAGTTGAAGGTGTGGGCACCCAAAGTCCCACCTGGAGCTTCAACTGCTATATGAGACATGGACAGTTGAGCATTTGCTTCCCCAGTTTACACTAGGTACCCATTGATGTTACAGCTGGGTGGACTGCTTCCCCAGTTGGCACCAGGCCACCAGGTCTACCCCACCTGTTTACATGCACACACACACACATACACGCACACACACACATACATAAATTTAGAGTAATAACAACCACCAGCATGTAAAGCATGTACAATGCATTGTGTAAATTTATTTCTTTTGATCACATACTTAATAGGATCAATGTCAGCATGGTTGTCAACCAGAAGTGTAACAATTTCCAGGAATTCGTGTCGGGCTGCATAATGCAGTGGAACAAAACCTTCTTTATCCTTTATTGTCATCTTTGCCTTATTCTTCAACAGTTCTGATGCAATTCTGTATGAAAATACAAATCCACATAAAGTACCCAAGCCATGAAAAGGGGTGTGGCCTTCAAAACACCTGGGTTAAAATAGTGGAATCAAAGGTAGCCAATAAATGGCTGTAATGATGTTAATGCTAATAAATATTAATAACCCACGCAGCCATTATTAGCATTAATATCATTGCGGCCACTTCTTGTCCACCACCTTTGACTTCACAACTTTTAAATCCCAGTTGTTTTGAATGCCTCACCCTTTCCAACAGCTTAAATTGGAGTTCACTTATCTCTTTGTATTTTATAAGACCAAAATCAGCCATAGACTAACTTTTGGGCTTATTATCTATAGATACAATGATGATTGTTGAGAACAGAATTTATGTAATAGTTGTAACACCTTTGGCTGATATGTATGCCCAACAGCACAAGGGCCACAGGTCCACATATCAGGCAAAAACCACATTACAGTTAATATGTAGTACTTCTGATCTGCAGCAGGCTAATAGCCTGCATAAGGCGATCAATCACCCAAGTCAATATGAGTGCAACCACTAGATACATTATACAAGTTTAAGGAAAAATTAGGAATTGTAAGTTTGATTAGGGATCATAGAAAATTTAGAGAAACAAGGGATGTCACCTACACCTGCAGATATACTAGTGAACATTTAGTCCCTCCTATAGTTATAGAGATTAAATGTTCACTAGTAAACCTGCAGATAATACTACTGAACCTTTAATCCCTACTTCAGTTATAGGGATTAAATGATCACTAGTATATCTGCAGGTATAGGCAACCTCCCTTGTTTCCCTACTTTTTTCTATGATCCCTAATCAAACTTAAAATTCCTAATTTTTCCTTGTACTTGTTTGTTTACTTTTTGTAACATTATTATGACTGGTGAACCCACACATACTGCATCAAAAGAAAGGATGGCACCAGCGTTACTGTTTTCTTTTCTATCAATTACTGACTCAAAGTGAAGTGGCCATTATGCTTCATTTTCTCCTATTTTTAGCCCATTATACAGCAGTACAAAGGAAGAACAGTATTAGAACCACCTCTACAATCAATCCAGTCACCACATAAAAATACAGACAATTCCCATTTACAAACATAGGGACACCATGCATCGCGGTACCGTGAATTGACACTTTGCATAAGCTAAGAGAAATGGGACACAAAGGAGGACAAAGGTAAGTCCATGATGCATGCATTTTACATACTGTGGTATGCCAAAAGGCATGTCTCGGGATGAAGCGACATCGAACAGTGAAAAAGCAAGCCTGTAGTCTTAGCTGTTATTGAGGTACGCTTGTCTGAAGGTGTCAGTTAGTTAGTAGAAAATTACATTGAATAAAAATTAAAAAAAATTAATTTTCATAAATCTATTGGAAGCGTTTAGGGCTGTACTGGAGGCGCTTTGGGCTTGGCTATACCTAGCCAATACTGCCAGGATGGTACTATGAAGCTGGATTTTGGGTGATTTTTTGGCTAGAAAAACCTAAACCTTCATGATCTCTAATATACAGTATTACATGATATACATGTATGAAAAATTCGATTATGGTTACCGGTATGCTTTAGCTACATTTGGCTATGATGAACAGACAAATCCTAAAGATATCATGGAAAAGTTTGGTTACACGAGTTTAACCAGTGCTTTGAATCATTAATGGCATAATTATGGAGTTTAACTAAAGGCCTAGATGAGTAAGCTTGCTTGTAGAGTGGTTATTTCGTGTAGAGTGGTAATTTCATGTTATCAGTATTGTGAGTATGGTCCATATTTGAAAATGTGTCGAAACACTTAGTATAGCACCAGTCCTCACCTTAGTCCAACACATTGGTGAAGATAACAAAACACTTTCCATCTGAGTGGTTTTCATGGCCAAATTTAAGTCATGCATACTAATCTCATTAGTATTAATCGATCCTCACAATCGATTTTGGCCATAATGTCTATACAATCCCTGCCCAGTTGTAGCCCAAGCTACATTCAGATGTAGCCGCCAACTGGGCTACATTGCAAATGTAGCCTGGGCAGTTCCTTTGATCTGAGATGTGAAAGTGTTACATACCTGTATTGTGCTACATGCTTTATCTACAATTTGTTAACATTATTGTAATACTCTAATAGTGCATTCATTTTTGAGGAGTTCTAATACAACACTTATGTATAGAACAATCTAGAATTTCCATTGATAGATCTATTAAGTTGAAACTGGAATTTAATTTATAAGACAGGGATTAAGTGAGGTGAACAGCCATGAGAGCAGTAGCTCAGTGGATGAAGATTTGGGTGTTGGTTTGAGTCATGGCTGTAAATAAACTCTCTACATGGTGACATGTAACATAGCTGAACTCCTTACAGGGTGACTTGTTACATAGCTAAACTTTCTACAGGGTGACTTCTAACTCTCTACAGAGTGACTTGTAATGTAGCTGAACCCTCTACAGGATGAATTGCTTGTAGTTGAACTCTCTACAGGGTAACTTTTTAGTAACTAAATTTTCTACAGGGTGACTTGTTATGTAGCTGAACTTTCTACATGGGGACTTGTCTTGTAGCTGAACTCTCTACAGTGAGACTTGTTTATAGCTGAGCTCTTACAGGGTGACTTGTTTATGGTTGAACTCTCTACAAGGTGACTTGTTGTTAGTTGAATTTGACTTGCTTTGTAACTGAACTCTGTAAAGGGTGATTTGTTTGGGATTGAATTCTCTACATGGTGTAGCTGATCTCTCTACAGGGTGACTTGTAACATAGCCGAGCTCTCTACAGGGTGACTTTTTCATAGTTGAACTCTCTACATGGTGACTTGTAGTGATGTGCGATATGTGATATATATTGATATATCGTGATAAAATTTTCTATATCGTGATGTGATATAGAATCTTTATATCATGATATAAACCTAGGTATAGATTTTAGCTACAATTAGTGGTGGGCGATAGCAAAATTTTCACAAGACGATCAGTAGGAATGAAAATAATTATCATGATAATAATATGTATCACAATAGCATCTAAATGACAGATCAGTAGGTATCTGCTTGTACAGTTGAGAATTTTGTGAACAAACTTGCTGATTTATACATTTTTACACCTAATCATTGCTCCTTTCTTGTGAAAAGGCAAGAAATGGTTCATGAATAGAACTACTTAGTAGTCATTTAGAAGTGTTACATCCATCATGATAGTGTAGGGGCTAAATATCACGATATGATTTGAAAATTAATATCATAATACTTGATATTTTTTTTACTATTGCCCAGCTCTAGCTACAATTAGAGAAAAATGTACCTAAGATGTCATTGTACACTGTACTTTTTTTTGATAAAAGAGCTTGCAATATTGTATGCTAGTCATGTACCATGTTGTATTGTACTTCTAGTACATCAGTGCTACAAGTGTCATCAGTGTAAGTACACAGCTGAGTAATGAGTTTTATATCGTGATATATATCGTATCGTGATTATGTTGTGTGCAATAATCGTGATAGGAAAGTATGCTATATCACACACCACTACACTAGTGACTTGATTGTAGCTGAATGCTGTAATAGGTTTCTAGTAGGGTGACTGCACAATTAGAGAGAGTATCTCGATTGTACACTTGTTACACCTAGTTGACTTTTGCACTATAACTCAGTAGTTTTTATTCTGATTCCTTGTAGACCACTGAAAGGCTGTGACTGGATCTGGGAAAACCGGTCTTATTGCCCACTACAGCAGGTTTGATTTTTCACCAAGAACACAAGGCTACATAAATAAACTATCAAATTTCACAACTTAGACTTGAGTGGTCTGCTTTTACTGGCTGCTTTTCCCAAACACAGTGGTGATCTGTACATGCAGTCGAGGGCCTTAATGTGTGGTGTTAAATAAAGATCTGTGCTGTAAATTTTCTTCATTATAGCCAGTTCTGAGCCCCGAATGGCTAATAACTTGGTGCCTATGCCTTCCTCTTTAATTTTTTAAACAGCCTCTTGCCTCCTTCTGCCCCCCCCCCCCCCCCCCTCCTGGGTGGGCAGGTGGATGGTCATTTTTCATTATTAGGAAACACTCAAAATCACAGCAACCGCAGGCTATCTGTCACTACAAGGATTATCAAGAGCCTTCTTGAAACTTATTCACCACCTTTCTGAAGCAGGAAGAAGTGTTTTGTTTAGCTAAAAATGATGTACATATAGTTGGTCTAAACATCGAAATGCTAGTGCATGTGATCAATTATAGCAGTAATGAAAAATTAAAGGTGGCAGGGTGGAGGATGATGTGGACGGGTAATGAGAAACTATAAATCAACTTTGCCTGGCCTAATGTAAGAATGATAAGATTGAGATACTGCAGTCTAATAAAGTAGTCACTTTTGTTCAGAGCATTCAGGTTTGCCTAGCCTTCTGAAATGTCATGTCTGGCTATACCCTTGACTTCTCTTCTTGACAGCTTCCAACGTTAGCTATAATCTAGCCAGCATCTTAGTCTGATGTTGCCATGCCTTCCAGTAATTCTATTATTGTATAGCGCTTGCAAAAAATCAAGAAATGTTGCATGTCACACAGTAATCGATAATGAAGTGGTATTAAAAAAAATCATTCTATTCTGTATTTTAGTTGTACATTCTGTTCTGTTCCACTCCATGGATTAGTGGAGGCTTCTTGCTCACCACTTAGAAGAATTGCTATAACTCCTGTGTGTTTTAGTCAATTTATATTTCAAATTTGGAGGGCAGTATGAGTATTATGAAGCACATTTACAGCCCAAATTTAATACACATTGGATAAAGAATAGGGAAGTTAAGCCCAATTTTTGAAAAATGCAAAAGCATTTTTTTTTTCACGGCCACTGTGACAGGGTAAACTGCTGGAAGGAATAACTTGAAAATCGGTCTGTACATGGAGTAACCATTGTAATGCAAACCTTTAGTGGTTTGAAAGAAATCACACTAACAATCATGGAGTTGTAACAAAAATGCCAACAAGTACATGATCGAATTTTGTCAATAAAAAAGTATTACTTGCCATGTCTACCAGACAAACTAGTGAGGTACGTATATCGGCAGATTAATTATTTGTGGGGAAACCAGTCTTATCGCCTATTTAAAAACATTGAGAAATGCCAGTTTAAGTATTTAGTGTGTTGTGGTTGAAACTATGTTCACCAAATTTTCACACATTTCCTTACCAAAAGGGATGAGTGGTACCTGTATCAAAATTGAGGAAGAGGCTGATGAGAAACTAGCAATCTACTTTGCCTGGCCTTATCTTCATTCAAATAACTTTTACCCAGCTGCCTCGGTTACCTCAATGATAGCTACACCACTGGAAGTGCACCTGTTCAGAGTTAAGTAGGTATACTTTTTGAGAGTAGCTACAAGAAACATTCATGCTGCTATTAAAGTACTAAATAATGTGTTAGCTACTTAACTAGCATCTACACTTTGCCTACTTAGAGATGAAGTGGAACAGACACACTTCAAAACACACGAACCTTCAACACAGTGACATGCATTCACTCTTGCTATATGAAAGCTTCCAGTACATGGTGGAAGTCCAGTCCAGGGAGAGTCAGTCTAACTAGTGTTGCCATGCCTCCTGGTGATATTGTGTAACACTTCAGAAATCGAGCTGCATACCACACAATATCAATAATAAAGTTGTATTGAAAAGTTGTTCCATTCCGTGTTTTAGTGCTTCATTCTGTTCCATCATGTTCCATTCCATTCCATGGAATAGCAGAGGCCAATGAAGAAAAATACGAAGAAACTAATTTGAAGGCACATATCTCAGTGATGGCTGGGTGGATTCAGCTCAAATGTGAAACAGGAGGTACCCCACCCTGAGGGAGTTTCCATAGCAAAATGGTTAATTTCCACTATCAATCTATGAATGTGTGAAAATAGCGTTTTCTTAGTTGCTATAAAATACACATTTGTCTGTTTCACGGCCACACTGGTTGTACTTGGCTGCACGAAACAATTATATCATGTGTCTTGATTGCAAGCCCCAAAGCCAGTTTTGGGACTTTTTTTCACTTGTCTTTTCTTTACAACAGGCAGGAAGGCAGGCAGACAGGCAGGCAGTTTTGGCGATTATTTTTAAAATTCAATATCGGTGCTTCTGTAAGTTTTAATGTTAGATTTGACATTAGACACATTGAGACCCTTCCATGAAGGTGTGTTCTATGTGTAAGTTTTTTAATGGCAATTTTTCGGGGGTGCTTTCATTGGGATGATTCCTACTATACCGTACTGCCACACTGTATAATTATCAAACAGTACTGTTTAGTAGGGCTCCCTCTTAAGTGACGTGTGCTGCTGAAAATACAGCATCTAAAATCCATCATAGAAATATCGTACTGGTACCACCTTTACAGAATAATCTTATTCCATTCAACATCAAATATAATATTTAAAACAATAAAACACTACAGACAGCCGGATATAGAAAATTTAAATTGCCAAAACCCATATTTCCTCACTGACCACAGTCACAAGGCTGGAGGCCAAATGAAGCAGCACATGACCACCATTTTACGTCACATCAACAAACTCACCGATGGAGTGTGCCTTTTGTGGTTCCAACGAATGTCTGTCTTCTGTGCTTTGCCATTCCTTTTATCTTAAATTAAATGGTCATCTTCTTCATGCCAGGAAATCATGCTAAGGCATTAACTTTCTGTGTCAACACTTTCCTTAAAGGAGTGTATTTAGATACCATGAAACTATTTTAGGCACTTAACAGACTGTAGTATCCTTGGTAGGGTTGTGTAGCAGTTAAGCTGCACTTATAAAACAATTGCAATGAGCCAAACCCCTTTAAACAATCAGAATACGCACTTCTAATAATCTGTGCTGAGGCCACATCCCTCAATAATCTAGCTCCATAGAAAATAAGGTATTGTACCATCTTCCTAGCTTAATCTACCACGTAGTACTGCAGCAAGATTGAGATACTCTATTACAGCAGTCACAACCACACGTGTATTTTATAGCTATGCTCTAACTAAAAAGTTAATAAACTAGTGTAATAAAATTATTAATTGGTTCCAGTGATAAAAAGTAGTCAAACAAGAGATGATGATAGATATGAGGGAGAATCCTTACTTTGGCATTGAAAAATGGTAAGAACATGCCAATTTAGGGATTTTCCCACATTGCTACAATACCAAGTAGGGATTTCCCTCATAGCTACCATCATCTCTTGTTTCACTACTTTATTTTTATCACTGTAACTCTACTTCATTTTAACACTAGTGTATAATTAAGCAGTTGGCAAAAATTAAATAATGCATGCACCTATTAAGTGTATTCTTTGCAATAGCTTGGGGAGCACTATCATACTTTAATATCCACATTGTTTCAAAGTTACTATGTACTTTAAGGCTGCGTGCTCAACATGTAGAAACTATTTTGCATGTATACATACTATATATGCTTCAATTAATTAAATATACTACACTTTACTCACTCATAGTGACCTTCTAGACAAGCTGTATGAAGTGGGGTCCATCCATCACAATCCTTTGCATCAATCAACTTCACTGCATCCTTGTGTTCCAAGACTTTCTAAAGAAATATACCATTATTTAAATGCTAAATATTTAGTGGTTAAATGCACATTTAATTTAATATTACTTTGCTGATACAAATGGTGACCTTGTCTCTTGTCAAACAGTACGGTCGTACCATTTATGTAGGGATCATTTCGCGTACCACCCAAAATTCCGCCTTTAAAAATCATCCTACAGACATTGTATGCAGCGAAAACCACCTTTATGGAATAGTACTAGTCCATATAATACATAAACAGCATTAAATACAACAAAACACTTACAGGTGGCCAGATATAAAATTTAAAAAAGTTGCCAAAACTCCAACTTTAGTATCACTGCCTCTGACCACAGTCGCAAGCCTAAAGCCCAAACAAAGCAGTGCACGGTCACCATTTTACGCTACAACAACAAACTTACCAGTGGGATGTGCCTTTTGGGGTTCTGACGGGTGTACGCCCTGTGCGCCTTGTCTTTTCTTTTATCTTCAATCAGGCTGCTTGTCTTCTTCTTCATCCAACGAAACCATATCAAGGCGTTAATTTTCCATATCAACACTTTCTTTAAGCAGCATAATAGATGCCACAAAATTATTTAAGGTGCTTAAGAGTACGCTACTGTACAGAGGTACCGATACTCCATGATAGGTCACAAGATCACGCCCATTCTTTATTCTACATATATCGATTGAGACCATGCCCCTTTTATGCTAGCTGTATTTGTGACCACACACCTTCAAGTTGGTAGGCCGATTCGAGATACTCTAGTCTAATAATTGATCAAAACCATGATGAACACACCCTGTTTGGGCAAGCACACATCTTTTGCAGGCTGACTCGAGATACTCTAATACAGCAGTCACCCTAATAGAACAGTCACACATTTATAGCTAGCTGTATGCTTTAACAAAAAACTAAACAAACTAGTATATTAAAAATTATGAATTTAAAAATGAAGTAGGGATCCAAGCGATAAAAAGTAGTGAAACAAGAGATAAACAATGGTAGTTATTACAGCATAGCTCAGTGGGAAATCCCTACTTTGGCATGGTATAACAATTATTTTGTGTTCAATGCCAAAGTAGGGATTTCCCACTGAGCTATGCTGTAATAACTACCATTGTTCATCTCTTGTTTCACTACTTTTTATCGCTTGGATCCCTACTTCATTTTTAAATTCATAATTTTTAATATACTGTACATGTATAGCATATGTTAGCAGCAAATTTCCCATATACATATGTAAGAGTAATTGAAAAATTCTAACTGTAGTAGGGGCATGGCAACAAATATTGCATAAGGAAGATAGTAATTTTGAATAAGGGAATAGGTATAGATGACTCTCCCTTTTAGGAATTATTATTACCTTCAAAGAGCTTTAACAGGGTCATAGATTATTAGTCAGAATGATAGCTTAAAAGTATACGCAAATGTGAAAATAAAGAATTTGTCTATCTATCTACCTATCTACATACACGCACATAATTATTATTATATACATAAGTTTCCTTTTCCCACATGCCTTTCTACCATTTCAATTGTTTGTTACATGGAGTCGCCAATGTACTGTAGAACTGATCACTACTCATAAACCCACATACAGTGACAGAACAGAATTTTGAAAGTACACCATTAAAAGGGTACTGGTCACTTAAAAAGGGTCAAACATATTGTAGCTAGTGTAGCTGAGCCAAGATATAGATAAACTCTATCACCAATGTTTATATCACAATATGAACATATATGTACAACAAAAAGTAGTGAAACCGAGCATATAGATATGACTAACATATCATAGATATGACTAAATTGGATTGTAAATCAAATAGTGGACCACAAAAGATATTTTTAATGAAAAATAGCTATCATGAGGTTGGATCTTGAGGTACTTTTTTAGAGATTTAAAATGCAATCTTAGAACCAGTCGATTAGTTTATGGCTTATGTGAAGATAGATTTGATGTTGCTGTGTTTAATTAACTGTGCAAGCAGGTTGATTTCATTTCTACACCTAATATAATAAACTACAGCAAACAAGTTGGTTCATGTTCCACGCTTATACCAAGCACAGTAACTTCAGTGATATACATGCTGGTTGTATCTTCTACAACTTCAACATAATAAATCATTCAAATGATTCATTCAAAGTAATACATTTGTTGTCTACTGACCTTGAGCACATCCACTGCACCATATGTTGCAGTTAAGTGAATAATGTTTTGGTCCCATTCATCAGTGACTGTTACATTGGCACCCACACTAAGAAGCTTTTCAGTTACTTTGAAATTGTTAGCAGCAGCTGCTGCTAAAAGTGGTGTTCGTTTTGAACGATCTCTTTGTTCCAAATCAACAGATCTATAAATGCCAATGAATATACAGCTACTTAATATATTTCCAATACACACAATGATAGAGCTTTAAAAACAAAGAAAACATAATCAATCTACACTCAACAACATCATTAGTTCCAGGAGACTGTTTCCTATGTAAGAGTTCCCCAAAAAATATATGCAAATATCTAAAACTTTACAGTTTGATTATTAAACAGTAACAAGCCAATTTAGAGACCATCATGTAGCATGACTTTTATCTCTCAAACTTCAAATTACCTTTGCCGTTGAATAATCATCACATTAGTTTGAGCACTGCAGTTACTTTACACAAAAAAAACCTGTGGCTACTACTTGTAAATATTTGAGCTCTTAATTATTCAAAGTAGTGTATGTGCATGTAGTTAAGTATTGCAGTATGTTGAAAACAGGTATGTGATGTTAAATACATGGCAGTAGTTGAAAAAGGCAGTATTGAAGGAGTTACCATTTTTATGAACATAAAATCCAACAGTGAAGATATCTGTACTAGGAGAGATAAGTGTTGTCAAGCATATACCTATACGTATGTAAAACCTTTAGCTGACTAATAATTTATTAGCTATATGCTCTATACTGTGATAACAATACAATAATCCTTTAGTTATCACAATTACTCTATTATTTATGTAAATGCTGCATTATATTAATTTGTGACTTAGGAGTTATAGATGCTATTCTCAAATAACTGCTACTCTCCATTAGTTACTGCACATTTCTGTATGGTTAAAATTTTCAGGCTGAAGAAACACAGTATGTTTTTCTGTTAAAATACTTGGAAAATATGCATTTGGTATTGTAAGGATAAGGACAATCAAAATGGGCTATATAGTGAATTTTTTATCTTCACATAATTACAAATATCACTTAATAAAGCAACATGACCATGCATTTAACAATTCATCATGAGGTAGTTTTGAATGATAAATTTGAGATAATATTATTATACAGTACTATCGTACTGTATAGTAGGGATGATGAAGGTGTGGGCATGGCCCGTGATAAAATATCACCTGAAAACCTGCCTCTATTCCCCTCATTATGACATGACAGTATTGGTTGGGGCCCAAAAATGCCTTCAGATTGACTCTAAATGTTTTTGTTAAGTTGCTACAGAATTGAAAAAAAAATAACCAACAGAACTTTCTACTGCCTACCTGATGCGTTCAGTCAAATGTAGTGGAAAAGTGGCTACAGTTATGGCCCTACTTCTTTCACAGAAACACTTCAAATTTACATAAGAAGAAACCTTTGGCATATTGATAGCCATACAATATGTGTGCTATTGTCACTTTTATCCTTCCATATATTATGGCAGCCATAGCACAGTATGGTTTTGATCTCCAGACGTACATGTTTCACAATGTTATTGCACCAACATAAATACACATGTATTAGTTCCAGGTAGTCTCATGCCCAGACCCATTGCATTAGTAGGGTCTGGTGACTTACGCTACATTTTTGGGCTCACTGCCATATTGTTTATGTATTTGTATCCATGGTTCCAGTTGGCCATCCTCATCGTACTAGCCTATCTAATCTCATTGTAGCTGAATTAAAGCATCTGATTGGTCAGTCTGATTGGTCAGAAAGAAAAAAAATGGTGTAGGGCCCAAAACTCCAGCATTTGTCACCAGACCCTACTGAATGCAATGGGTGTGGTCTGGGCATGAGACTAGGTTCCAGGTGCATAGCTCAGTGAGCTGTGGATGAGAAGCTGCCTGCCACCAGGAGATGGAGTGCTTGTAGAATGGTACGCACAAAGAAAGTGAGCTGTTCTCCATTGTAGATGAGATGTCACCTACCACCAGGAAAGGACTGCTTGTAGAATGGTATGCACAATGCATGTATATGAAAGTAGACTACTGTTATAAGTGAATTAGTCTGGCTTAGCTGCGTGTAAATAAGTTAGTCTGGCAGCTACACCAGACCTTGGAGCTTGGTGTGTATACATCAGTAGTAGGTCGGTGCAGCTGTAATATAAGTGGACAGCCCTTGTGTATAATTGGATTATTAGATTCATGATCGCTGCAGAATATCACCTCACTCATAAATATGATTAAAACTAGAATTGTATTACATATGTGAGGATAGCTATTTAACAGTGGTTATGAACTAACAAAAGCTCACAAACAAGTATAAGAATATTATAGGTATTTTAAACTAGAGTAGGAAAAATGTAGCACCATTGCAATAAAACAAGCTGGATCAGAGTAGTACGTAATGTCCAGATACTGTAAAACAATAAGAAGTGAATATCCCTACTGGTGCATTTTGATTGTAGAATCTCCATAACACAGTAGGGATATTCACTTCTCATTGTTTTACAGTGTCTGGACATTACATACTATTCTGATCCAGCTTATTTCAGTAATTTTTATTGCAACGGTACTATATTGTCCCTACTCTAGTTTAAAATTCCTACTTTTCTTATACTTATCAAGACACACGATAGTGTGTCGTGCGGCCCAAGAAGCCGGCGCGCCACACCGTGAGTATATTGACAGGAAGAACGAAAACGTCATATTCACACCTTTGTATCTCGGT
Source organism: Dysidea avara (assembly GCF_963678975.1). Lineage (NCBI taxonomy): Eukaryota > Metazoa > Porifera > Demospongiae > Dictyoceratida > Dysideidae > Dysidea > Dysidea avara. The sequence continues at coordinate 14,001,725 of NC_089284.1, read as the reverse complement.
GATCACTTATCTGATTGGAACCAAATTTGCTACACAGTTTCCCGCCAGCCAAGGGAGTCTACATTCCAAATTTGAAGGAAATCGCTCCAGCCATTTCCGAGATACGAGCTGCCAAAGTTTCGTTTTTTTTCTTCTTCTTCTTCTTCGTCTTTTCGCACACTTGCAAAAATTGCTATAACAAGCAAACACGTACTCCGATCGCTTTGAAATTTGGCACACAGAAAGGGAGTCCAAAGGCGAATCCTAGCATCAAATTTGGTACAAATCCGATGAATGGTTCAGGAGTTATTACCGATTATTTGCGTAAAACAAGATCGATTTGTTGTCACGCCTACAGGGTAAACCGCTTCATGGAATGAGTTGAAAATTGATATGTAGATGGAGTAACCATCGTAGGAGTGCCTTTTGGTGGTTTGAAAGGAATCGAGATAAAGACCACGGAGATATGACACAAAACCCAACCTGTGTCACAATTACGCGATCGATTTTTATGAATAAAAAAGTATTAGTTTTCACGCCTACTAGGCAAACCGCTTAGAGCAATGAGCTGAAAATCGGTGTATAGCTGGAATAATTATCATAGAAAGTCCTTGCAGTAGTACAGAAGAATCGGATTACAAACCACTGAGTTATGATTCGAAAGCCAACTCCGTGTAGCAAATGCAAGATCGAGATACTCTAATAGAACAGTCACCCTAATAGAGCATTCGGCTAATTTATTTACTCCATTATAGAATTTTATTACATCACAAGTTATTCTGTAGGGAGTTCAGCTGCAAACAGTTAATCTTATAGACAGTTCAGCAAGAAGACAGTCACCATGTGGAGAGTTAAGCAAATATATCACTATAGAGATTCAGAACATTACAAGTCACACTGAAGAAAGTTCAGCTATAAACAAGTCATGCACTGTGTAGAGAATTCAGCTACAATTAAGTCACTCTAGAGAATTCAGTTACACAGAATTCAGCTACACAGAATTCAGCTACACACAAGTCACTGTGGAGAGAGTTCAGCTACAAACAAATTACCCTTTAGAGTGATCAGCTACAAACAAAACACTTTGCAGGGTGTTCAGCTGCAACAAATCAACCTTTAGAGCGATCAGTAATGAACAAATCAACACAAATCTACCTGTAGAGAGATCAGCTAGAAACAAATCACCCTGAAGAGAGTTCAGCTACAAAAAATCACCCTGTAGAGACATCAGCTAGAAACTAGACACAATGTAAGGAGTTCAGCTACAAGCAATCACCCTGTAGAGAGTTCAGCTAAAACAAATCAACCTACAGAGAGATCAGCTACAAACAAATCACCTTATAGAGAGTTCAGCTACAAACAGATTACCTGTAGAGAGATCGGCTACAAACAAATCAACCTGCAGAGAGATCAGCTACACACAAATCAACTTGTAGAGAGATCAGCTACAAACAAATCACCCTGTAGAGAGATCAGCTAGAAACTACACACAAAGTAAGGAGTTCAGCTACAAGTAAATTACCCTGTAGAGAGTTCATCTACAAACAAATCAACCTGTAGAGCAATCAGCTAGAAACAAATCACCCTGAAGAGAGGTCAGCTACAAAAAATCACCCTGTAGAGAGATCAGCTAGAAACAAATCACCCTGAAGAGAGGTCAGCTACAAAAAAATCACCCTGTAGAGAGATCAGCTACAAACAAATTGCCCTGTAGAGAGATCAGCTACAAGCAAAACACCCTGTAGAGATTTCAGCAACAAAGAAACCACCATGTAGAGAGTTCAGCTACAAACAAATTACCCTGTAGAGGGATCGGCTACAAACAAATCAGCCTGTAGAGAGTTCTGCTAAAACAAATCAACCTGCAGAGAGATCAACTACAAACAAATCACCTTACAGAGAGTTCAGCTACAAACAAATTACGCTATAGAGAGATCCGCTACAAACAAATCAACCTGCAGAGAGATCAGCTACACACAAATCAACTTGTAGAGAGACCAACTACAAACAAATCACCCTGTAGAGAGATCAGCTAGAAACTACACACAATGTAAGGAGTTCAGCTACAAATAAATCACCCTGTAGAGAGTTCAGCTAAAACAAATCAAACTGCAGAGAGATCAGCTACAAACAAATCACCTTTTAGACAGTTCAGCTACAAATAAATTACCTTGTAGAGAGATCAGCTACAAACAAATCAACCTGCAGAGAGATCAGCTACACACAATTCAACTTGTAGAGAGATCAGCTACAAACAAATCACCCTGTAGAGAGATCAGCTAGAAACTAGACACAATGTAAGGAGTTCAGCTACAAGCAAATCACCGTGTAGAGAATTCAGCTACAAACAAACCAACCTGTAGAGCGATCAGCTAGAAACAAATCACCCTGAAGAGAGGTCAGCTACAAAAAATCACCCTGTAGAGATATCAGCTAGAAACAAATCACCCTGAAGAGAGGTCAGCTACAAAAAAATCACCCTGTAGAGAGATCAGCTAGAAACAAATCACCCTGAAGAGAGGTCAGCTACAAACAAAACACTTTGCAGAGAATTCAGCTACAAACAAATCAGCTTGTAGAGAGATCAGTTACACACAAATCAACCTGTAGAGAGATAAGCTAGAAACAAATCACCCTGTAGAGAGTAGCTACAAGCAAAACACCCTGTAGAGAGTTCAGCAACAAAGAAACCACCATGTAGAGAGTTCAGCTACAAACAAATCACCCTGTAGAGAGATCAGCTAGAAACTAGACACAATGTAAGGAGTTCAGCTACAAGCAAATCACCCTTTAGTGAGTTCAGCTACAAACAAATCAACCTGCAGTGAGATCACCTACAAAAAAGCACCTTGTACAGAGTTCAGCTACAAACAAATTACCCTGTAGAGAGATCGGCTACAAACAAATCAACCTTTAGAGAGATCAGCTAGAAACTAGACACAATGTAAGGAGTTCAGCTACAAGTAAATCACCCTGTAGAGAGTTCAGCTAAAACAAATCAACCTGCAGAGAGATCAGCTACAAATAAATCACTTTACAGACAGTTCAGCTACAAACAAATTACCTTGTAGAGAGATCGGCTGCAAATTAATCAACCTGCAGAGAGATCAGCTACAAACAAATCACCCTGTAGAGAGATCAGCTAGAAACTAGATACAATGCAAGGAGTTCAGCTACAAGCAAAATCACCCTTTAGTGAGTTCAGCTACAAACAAATCAACCTGCAGTGAGATCATCCACAAAAACGCACTTGTACAGAGTTCAGTTACAAACAAATCACCCTGTAGAGAGATCAGGTAGAAGAATTCACCTTGTAGAGAGTTCAGCAACAAAGAAACCACCATGTAGAGAGTTCAGCTGCAAACAAATCACCCAGTAGAAAGATCAGCTAGAAGAAGTTACCTTGTAGAGAGTTCAGTTACAAAGAAACCATCGTATAGAGAGTTCAGCTACAAAGAAATTACCCCGTAGAGAGTTCAGCTAGAAGAAGTCACCTTGTAAAGAGTTCAGCTACAAAGAAACCATCATATACAGAGTTCAGCTACAAAGAAACCACCTGTACAGAATTCAACTACAAACAAATTACCCTGTATAGAGATCAGCTAGAAGAAGTTACCTTGTAGATAGTTCAGCTACAACAATTCAACCTGTAGAAAGATCAGCTAGAAGAAGTCACCTTGTAGAGTGTTCAGTTACAAAGAAACCATCATGTAGAGAGTTCAGCTACAAACAAATCACTCTGTAGAGAGTTCAGCTACAAAGAAACCACCATGTAGAGAGTTCAGCCTCATACAAACCACCTTGTAGAGAATTCAACTACAACAAATCACCCTGTAGAGAAGAAGTTACCTTGTAGAGAGTTCAGCTACAAAGAAACCATCATGTAGGGAGTTCAGCTACAAAGAAACCACCATGTTGAGAGTTTATCTGCAAACAAATCACCTGTAGAGAGTTCAGCTAGAAACAAATCACACCGTAAAGAGATCAGCTGGACGAAGTCACCTTGTAGAGAGTTCAGCTACAAAGAAACCATCATGTAGAGAGTTCAGCTGCAAACAAATCACCCTGCAGAGAGTTCAGCTACAAAAAAATCACCCTGTAAAGAGTTCAGCTAGACAAAGTCACCTTATAGAGAGTTCAGCTACAAAGAAACCATCATGTAGAGAGTTCGGCTACAAAGACACCACCATGTAGAGAGTTTAGCTGCAAACAAATCACCTGTAGAGAGTTCAGCTAGAAACAAAATACCCTGTAGAGAGACCAGCTAGAAGAGGTTACCTTGTAGAGAGTTCAGCTACAAAGAAACCATCCTGTATATAGTTCAGCTACATTTCAAGTCACCCAGTAGAGAAATCAGCTGCAAAAAAATATCCTGTGGGGCATAATGGGCATGTAATAAATATATGTATATAATTTGTATAATTACTAATAAAATCAAAAATAATTGAAGTACTAAAATTCTTCTTTAAGTTCTTTTCTTCTTCCTGTAGTAAAGAAAAAAACACATGGGTTAAAAAAGCCCCAAAGCCAGCCATAGGCTGGCTTTGCAGTATACAAATACAAAAAGAAGTGATATCTAATCAAAAACAGCCAAGCTGTAGCAAGGCCCAAAATTCACCTGAATTGTCGTTATTAAAATGTAACCATTAACCTACCATCACAGCCATTTCTTGGCCGCCACCTTGGATTTCACATCTTTTTTCACCATGGCCTTTTTGGGGGCCGCACCTTTTTTTACAGCTTGGCTGTTTTTGATTAGATATATATACACTGTATATTAGATATATATGGGGCTGCTTTGCTCATAGATTTTAACATTATACTTTTGAGTTGTGCTCAAAAAGATAGCTAGTTTCTATTTTATTTCATAATGATTCTATGCTTGATTCTATGTGAATGCTTTATTAGTTGTGTGAATGTTCTATTAGGGTATCTCACTTTTTTTAATGGAACCATGCAAATATCAGATTTTCTTATCTAATTTACCTTCAAAGCTTTACAGTTGCTTCAAAAATGACAACATAATTCCCAATTCCCAAACATTATTTCCAAAATTAATCACCGCATCTCTACAATATATAGCAAGTCAAATTGCTGGGATATTACTGATAATACAACAGTCACATTTGCATATTGTTGATACACATTTTGCAACAAAAAGTATGTAACCACTACCATTTAAAAATTAAACCTGGATTAGAAAGACATGATGGAAATACATATAGCTATGTGGGATCTCTATTTAAGCTTTGGACAAACTGCATGTACGTAAAAGCCAAAATATGGGGATCCTAGCCATACAATGTCTCTTGTTTTACTACTATTTTTAGGGAATGGATCTCTTTAAACTAGTAATGTTACAATGCACTATCAAATGTTTGCCACACTATATACAGGCAAATAGCTATAGATAATTACTTTTATGACTTTAGATTTATGTTAGTGTAATAATTATATTCATAGTTAATTTTTGTTTATTGCATCTAATTTATGTATGTATATGTATGTAATTGAATGGGTGTACAGGCTTCTAAGCCTCAACCCAAATCACATCATAATCATAATCATAAATAGATGGGGATTATAGTAAAGGAATTTGACCAAAACCAAAATCCTGTTGAGTTTCAATGCTCTTTTTTAGTAGTAGACTACTGCTAGGGGATGGTGGGAATAGGTGAGAGTGTTTGAATGCTAAAATCCGTATCCTCGGAGGTGTATATAGTAATAAGGTAAAACTTTGATGGCTGTATAATGTTTATTGCAGTTTTATTTGCTCTCATAATTACAGTGTATATGAAATAACTCCATGGGCAGGTTAACGGCCAAGAAAAAAACATCTTCTTTACCTAAATGTATATGTGTGCATGCACCATGTGCACAAGTGTACTGGTGGTAAACATCGTAATGATCTAATTGATCTAATGCAGAGCTTATGATAATGGTAGGACAAATTCTTGACAAATAATCCATTTTCTGACCATAATTAGATTTGGCAGGACATTATGTCCTTTCAAAGTATAAGAGGAAGCCTACTGTGTGAGCTGTGTATGACTGTTGATTCTACTAACCAGTTGGTTGCTAGGAGATGCTACATTCTTGCAACACAAGGGAGGGACCACAAATATACCAATGCCAACCCTGAAACCCCATAAAATCAGCTACCGTACAGAGGGAAACTTTGGAGGAGGAAAAATTTAGTGAATCAAGCAAAGTATCATTGTTGGCGAAATAAAATTTGGTGAATTGTTAGCAAAGCGCACACCCAATTTAATTAATTAGATTACTTATCACTGTGCCTGAAGTAAGGATCTGGAGTGCCACGCTGCTTTGGCGCCTGGAGTCAGCAATCAACTAAAAGGTAATACTGTATAGACAGTAGATCTACACCTTCTGGAATAGTGAATATATCGTACTTACTTGATAAGGTAGCACTCGCTACGTTTCGAGGTGAGGTTTGAGGATCATCGATACTGCTAGCTAGTTAGCTACCTAGTGAAGTAGTCGAGGCAGGCTTGGCTCTAGTTTATTGCCTGGCCCATTAGCCCTGGGTTGAGTAGAAAATTGTTTAGTTTGAGGCTTGGTTTGCTGTTTTCTTTACTAGCAAAATATTTGGATGGGGAAAATTTGGCGAATTCATGGTCATTTGCCAAATTTGCCAAATTTTAACGACACCAAAGTTTCCCTCCATACGGTATACAGCAGCTGTGGCAAACAACATTCAGATTGCTTGGCAGCACAACAGATAAAGTGTAGTGCTTTTGTCGATACAGTGTATTGGTTATATCCCATGTTTATCCAACCTACGTACTGCAAGTTTGTCAGGAAACTTGTCCTGACACTTAAAAATTCCAACCATAAGCCCTAATTTGATGTATTCACTACATGCTGCTGACCAGCAATGATGATGGTAATGATGATGATGAAATGCATGAAATGACCCAGATAATCATGCAAGCAAACAACACAGAGTTCCAATATATTTACATATAATTGTTTTGCATCTACTGATTGCAACAGTAGTTAAATCTTTATGGTTGGTGAAGAAGTACTGTAGCTATATATACAAGTAGAAGGAAAAATTAGGAACTTTAAATTGGATTAGGGATCATCAAAGGTAAAAAAGTAGAGAAACAAGGAAATACAGTGAAACCTCGCTTAGTGGCCACCTCATCGTAGTGGTCAGGTCCAGCAAGTCCAAACATATTTTCCATTATATTATATGCATTTAATTTTTGTTAATAGGGCCACCTCATTATTAAGGCCAGTGGCCACATACTACAGGACCAAACTGGTAAAACTAATACAATGCTCCCTCAGTAAAGAGGCCAAATGAGGAGGCAGTCAAGGTATCACTGCAAAAGTTGTGGCTCTTCAGTGTGTATTTTCACTACTGTAAACTGTACCCATTATTCTGGCAGTATACTTTTCTAACCACTATCATATGTCTCAAGTAATGCTAGAATAATTGGTACAGTGTATATTCCTACCTTTCTCTGTGATAAACTCTACATAGTGTGTTTAGATCAATTGTAAATATTGCTGTTACAGCTAGGCAGTGGCTGGTTTGTTGAAAACCTCGTAATAGGTTTGTTGAAAACCTCGATAATAAGGCCACTTTGTTTTAAGGCCACATTAATGAGGATTTTGGTAATAGGGCCACCTCAGTAATAGGGCCACCTCAGTAATAGGGCCACTTATCATGGGTCCCATAGTTGGCCCTAACAACAAGGTTTCACTGCAGGGAAGGTTGCCTATACCTGCAGACACACTAGTGGACATTAAAATCTGTAAACTTCAGTCTATTACCATGACTGAATTAGGGATTAAATGTCCACTAGTATATCCGCAGGTATAGGCAACCTTCCTTGTTTCACCACCTTTTAGCTATTCCCTTAATCCATCTTAAAATTCCTAATTATTTTTTTCTTTCTACTTGTTTGTTTACTTTTTTATAACACCATTATGACAAATAAACCAGCGCACACTGCACTAAAAGAAAGAATGGTGCCAGAAATGTCATAGACGTAAATTTGCATCAGAACATGTGCCCCAGCAATCAAATACGTAATGGAAAGGGAGGTGGCCATCACACTTTGTTTTTAGCTATGCTTTGCCCATTACACAGCATTACAAATGAAGAACAGTACAAGAAACGTCTCTGCAATCAATCCAGTCCCTAAAGAAAATACGGGCGATAAGCATAATAGCCAACACAGCCACAGGAAAGCTGCATCATGCTATTATGGCGAATCGACACCTTCAAAAAGAACTGGAACACAAAGGAGGACAAAGGCAAATCCATGATGCGTGTATTGTACGTACTGTGGTTGGCAAAAATAACCCATCTTGGGATGAAATGACATCAAACAGTGAAGAAATCAAGCCCGTAGCCCTATCCATTGTTGAGTTATGCTTGGATAGAGGAATCAGTTAGTTAGTTAGTCAATCAGCATAAAATTTTGTTAAATAGAAATTTTTAAAAATTCCATAGAAACTTTTTGGAAGGGTTTGGGGTTGGTCTGAAGACATTCTGGGGCTTGGCTGTGCCTAACCAATACTGCCAAGCTGTCATGAAGGGAAATTGAGGCTGGTTTTAGGGTAATATTTCTGGCTGGAAAATCCCAGTTCTTCGTGATCCCTAATATACAGTGCTATACAAAATGTTTAGTATGCTATATGACAATCGTAACAATTGATTTCTCATCTCAAACAAACAAATTTCTCACCTCTCAATCAAAAATGTTAGTGCATCAACTTGATCATAGGCATGCTTAGCAGCATGATGTAGAGGAGTGCAGCCTTTTGCATCTTTTTCATTCAGGAGCCCACCAGCGCTTGTGTCATCATGTTTACATATCATCTCTATAGTTGCCTGCTTGTTATTTGCAGCAGCCAAATGAAAAGCATTAAGATCAATTTTATTCTTGTCTGTTATTGTCACTTGGCTTCTACAGTTCTCCAAGAAAAATTCCACCATTTTCTCTTCTCCAGATTTAACAGCCAACAAAAAGGTAGAATTACCATCATCATCTTTCGCTTTCAAGAGATCTTCCTTGCATTCTAAAAGTGTGTCATCTGTAAGAATCATCTCCACCACTTCAAGATGTTGATGGACCACAGCAACATGTAGTGGATGCATTCCATGATCATTCTTTGATTTTGGGTCAGCTCCCTTCTTAATCAGAGACCTAACAATGATTTTATTACCACCAGCACAAGCAATGTGCAATGGTGATGACTGACGCTTGTCCATTTTGTTCACATCAATGTCCTTTGTGTGGAGAAGTTCATTCACCATACCAACACTTCTTCTTTTACAGGCAACATGTAAAGCGGTATGCCCATCACGATCACAGGCGTTAACATCTACACTGCATTGAAGCAAGGCATGAAATGTGGTTTTATGGTTGTTATTAGTTACTACTGCTTCACTTTGGTCATTGTCATCTTGTGTTTGTCCATCAGCGGAGTCCTCACTGAAATATCTATCAGATATGTTTTTTGCAGCAAAGACCAGTGGAGGGCATTTAGTTGAGTCATTGGTGCAGCATTCTAAGTCTAAATATAAATTGTGGGTGCAATATTATAATATCACACAGTATAGTAGTACTGTATAGTAGAGATCCCCCAAATATTAAGTACACTTGCCAAATCATTGAAACATACTCCATGACAAAAAGTACTTTTACAGAAGAGTATTAGTGTATCTAGTGTCAAGTAACAATAAAACTCTTTTAGAAGAATGAATATTTAATTATTAAAAATGCCAAACCTTAAAATTTGATTTTCCAGACAGCCAGATAGCCAGTTGGCCTGACCACAGTCATAAGGGTAGAGGCTAAATGATGCATTGTACAGCCACCTTTTTATGCCACAATATCAAATTCATGTCTGAGATGGGCTCTGATGAGTGCCTACCCTCTACTCTCTGTGCTATGCTGTAACAGACTGGATTTGTAATTATCAGTGTTATTTGTAACTTTTGTATTAGTAGGACTATATTGTATATAATTTGTAAATGGCTCAGGGCACGAAGTACCTGCATGCTATTTATAATTACACGAGGAAGGTGAAGTGAAATATCAACATGTAATTGGCATAATTACAAGGATATGGTAGCCATTTTGAAGAGTCACGAGACTAGTTGTGTAAAAATGCATAGTGCCTATAAAAGGAGCACATGGTCTGATTCCATTGGCTCTTTGTAGATACTCTGTCATTGTGCTCTACTGCATGATGTACAAAACAATTCAATGATATAATAGAACAATTTCTTTGAGAAGTTGCTATGCAGACATCAGCATCAGTGTACGTAGTTTCTCTACCTGAAGGAAGACACAAAATACCAACTTAATGTTAATATGCACTAAAAGGAGGGGGTGGGACATGTTGATATTTCACTTCGCCTTCCTCATGTAATTATTAATAGCATGCAGGCACTTCATGCCCTGAGCCCACTTTGTGCCCTGAGCCATTTACAAATTACACATCGGAAGGCTCAGTTTCATATCAACATGTATTGTTTGAAGATGACTTTGATGATAGAACTGCAGAGCCGAAGGTGGTTATATCATCTTTCTTAAGTTCTCTGCAGTAAAATCTTTGGAAGGTAACCTCTGAGGACCAGTCTGCTGCATCTAGAACATCTTTGGTTGTAACTCCCACTCCTGCAGCAATAGAGCATGATGCCACTCTTATGGAGTGTGCTTTAAATATTGAGATGTCTATACCAGCTTCTGCCATGAAACACTTGAGCCATCTAGCTATAGTACTGCTAGAAACTGGGGTATGCTGTCCTATAAAGGACAAGAAGAGCTGAGAACTAGAATCACTTGGTAGGTCAGCCCGAAACCTTTCTGTTCTCTCCTTATAAGCCCTAAGCGTTGTCACAGGGCATACGGTACTATCTCCAGCAAAACTTGGAAAGAAGAAATCTGCCACAGGCTTTGATGACCTACTCTGCTTAGCCAGATGGGTTGGCCAGAAGATCACTCCATTTGATTTAAAGGATCTCATCTGTACATTCAGCTTAGGCAGATCAGCTGAACATGATGGTCTGGTAAGGGCCAGCAGCATCACTGTCTTCATTGTCAGTTGTTTAAGACTAAGGTCCTTGTTAGCACCTAGACCTTTGATGTACTGTATTGCCACCCCAACATCCCAGAAGGAATCATATCTTTGTTGTGGTGGTCTAGAGTTAATGCCCCTTGAAGGAGTTGTGAAACTGTAGGATGACTTCCCACACTGATTCCGTCTACGTATTCATGGGTAGATAAAATTGCTGAACAATAAGCATTCAGTGATTGATACTTATAGCCTTCAGAATGTAACTTGGCCAAGAAATTCACAACATCCTCTATAGGTCCTGCAAGGGGATCATGACCCCTCTGCTGACACTGGCTAGCCCATTTAGAGATGAGGAACCATAGTTGGAGTTAGTTTTGTCTCTCTATGATGCAAGCATGAGGTCTGAACCCTGTGAAAAAATTCCTCGTGATGTGTAGGATTGCCTGAGATAGGCCTGGCAATCAACTGGGGCACTCCCTGTTGCATCAGAAAGTCCTGCCCCAGTGGCATTGATATCAGATCTGGTTGTTGAAGAATCCTCCGAGGGTAGTCCTCCAGGAGCTGCAGTATTAGTGGAAACTAGGGCTGGGCGGTTTCTCGGTATTATAGTAATACCGCGGTATTGCAATGAAACGATATCTGTATCGCGTAGATTTCGGCGAAACGATAATATCACGATATCGATATTATTACGATTTTTAGTGTTTGTGACAGCTTATTAAGCCCTTAAGGTTGCTATAATGCACATCAAATAATCACGTGATACTACTGCAAACAAGGACCTAGTACTAGCTAGTCATTTTTTTTTACAAAGATCGAGATACTCTAATAGAACAGTCAGCTAGGATCGAGATACCCTAATAAAGCAGTCAGCTACTCTAATATAGCAGTCATCTTTAATAACCGCGATAAATAGTAATATCGTGATATATTTCTGTACGATATATCGTGAAGCGAAACTCCAATACCGCCCAGCCCTAGTGGAAACCATGGTTGAGTTTTCCACAGAGGTGTTATTAGCACTATCCTCGCCACTTCTTTTCTCACTTTGGCGAGGCAGAGATGTATTAGGCACCACAGGGGATTGGCAAACCCTCAACTAGTCACCCATTTCTGCATGAAAGCGTCCGTCGCCTCTGCTTCTGGATCTGGTCTCCAGCTGTAAAAGCAGGGAAGCTGCTTCATCAAGTGTGATGCGAACATCTATCTGCTGAAACACTAGTTGGTTCAGCTTCCAGTCGCAGCGATCCCTCACTGTTCTGGACTCCACATCAGCCTGTGAGTTCAATTGACCAAGAAGATGTTCTGCTTGGAGAGTGATACTCCTCTCCGTACACCAGGTCCAGATCATTATTGCTAGTTGGCATAGGGCTCTGGACATTGTGCCTCCCTTCTGATTTATATAGCTCACTGCTGTAATGTTGTCCATTCGCAGTAAGATTGTGATGTTCTGCCAAGTCTTCTCAAATGCCTTGATTACTAGAAAGGCAGCTAGCAACTCCAGATAATTGACATGATGGGTTGCTTCCTCGGGAGACCATATGCCCCCTGTGTGGGACTGGCCATTCAGCACTGCTCCCCAACCCTGGTTGGATGCATCTGAATGTATTGTTATTGATGGGTCTGATAGGCACACCGGTGCTCACAATGGAGCTGTAGTGAGGGCCACCCACCATTCCAGGTCTTCCCTGCTGGATGAGTTCAGTGAGAGAATTACTTTGTACTTGTCCAAAATTCCTCCTGATTGTAGTTCAGGGGAAGAACAGAGTTCATTTCCATCTGGAGAGCTCAATAGTGGAATGGAGTTAATGGGATAGCTCTCATGGTGGCAGTTGTCTTCCCCACAAATCATGCTATTTCCCTCACCGAAATTGATGTTTGATGTAGCATTCACTGCTCATCCTGCTGGATTTTGTGTAACTTCTCGGTGGGGATTGATGCTCTCATTGTTGTGGAGCACAGGTGAAAGCCCAGAAAATCTATCTCCTGAGTAGGAGTCAGTATAGATTTCTTCTGGTTCACAATTAGTCCCAGGCTCTTGAACAGTTGACATGTGAGCCTGGTAATTTGCTCTAACTGAGCCCTGTCCTGGTGCATCAGCAGTCCAGGTATATGATCAGACGACAACCATTCTGTATCAGGAAGCCCACTACTGGCTTCAGCAGCTTTGTAAACACTCTGGGTGCTGCTGATAGGCCAATTGGACCTTGTATATCTTCCCTTCCCACTGAAAAGAGAGGAGGTGTTGATAGTCTGGGTGGATGGGCACTGAAGGTACGCGTCCTTCAGGTCCATCTTCACCAACCAGTCCTGTGACTGTAGGGAGTCACAGGACATACAAGAAGGCTACTGAAAGCCTATGTAGAAGAAGTCAGAAACTACACACTAAAACTTGCCAAATGCAGAAACCTTCCACAGTCCAGACCAGGTAGTGACTTGAATAAGGTCTTCATTGAAATCTTTGAGTGTGCATCAATTTCAATTTGTATATACAAAATGATTATCAATATATTATAAACATTATAATTATTATACTAGCTATTAAAAATTTTTAAAAGGAAGTAAGGATTGATTATACATGCTACAAAAAGTATGGAAACAAGCTCAAAAGTGTTACAGCAGAAATGACAAACGACAAAAAGTAAGGAAACAAGATTAGATGACTACTTGCTAAAATGAGACACTCTTTAATGCCTACTTTTGGCTAACATCTTGAAATGAGACGATCAAATTAGCCAAAAGTAGGGATTAAAGTGTGTCTCATTATAGGAAGTAGTTGTCTAATCTTTTTCCCTTACTTTTTATTGCTGGATCATTTCTCATTTCAGCTGTAACATTTTTGAGTTTGTTTCCTTACTTTTTATAGCATGTATAATCAATCCCTACTTCCTTTTAAATTTATATATATCAAGACACACGGTAGCGTGTCGTGCGGCCCAAGAAGCCGGCGCGCCACACCGTGAGTATATTTACAGGAAGAAAGTAAACGCGATTTTCACACCTTTGTAGCTCCGTGATTCCTTATCCGATTGAAACTAAAGTTGCTACAGAAGTGCCGGCTAGGTAGGGGAGTCCACATTCCAAGTTTGAAGAAAGTCGGTTCATCCATTTCCGAGATACGATCGGCCAAAGTTTGGGTTTTTTTTCTTTGTTTTTTTTCTTCTTCTACTTCTTCTTTTTGCACACTTTGCAAAATCCGCCATAAAACACGAATTCGTGCTCCAATCGGGCTGAAATTTGGCACACTTAAAGGGCTCATTAAGGCGAATCTCAGTACCAAGATTGGTAGGAATCCGATGAACATTCACCGAGTTATGACCTATTATTTGCGTAAAACAAGGTCGAAGGTCTGTCACGCCCACAGGGTAAACTGCTTGAAGGAATGAGCTGAAAATTGCTATGTAGATGGAGTAACTATCGTAGGAGTGCCCTTTTGTGGTTTGAAAGGAATCCAGTTAAAGGCCATTGAGATATGACACAAAACCCAACCTGTGTCACAATTACGCCATCGATTTTATGAATAAAAAAACTATCAGTTTTCACGCCTACCAGGTAAACCGCTTAGAACAATGAGCTGAAAATCAGTATGTAGCTGGAATAATCATCATAGAAAGTCCTTGCAGTAGTACAGAAGGATCGGATTGCAAACCACTGAGTTATGATTCCAAAGCCAACTACGTGTAACATATGCGAGATCGAGATATTCTAATAGAACAGTCACCCTAATAGAGCATTCAGCTAATTTATTTACTCCATTATAGAATTCTATTACATTGCAAGTTATTCTGTAGGGAGTTCAGCTGCAAACAGTTAATCTTATAGACAGTTCAGCAAGAAGCAAGTCACCCTATACAGAGTTCAGCTACAGATATATCGCTGTAGTGATTCAGAAGAATCAGAATATTACAAGTCACACTGAAGAGAGTTCAGCTATAAACAAGTCATGCACCCTGTGGAGAGTTTGGCTACACTCTCCAGAGAGTTCAGCTACAAACAAGTCACTGTGGAGAGAGTTCAGCTACAAAGAAACTACCCTGTAGAGAGTTCATCTATACAAACAAGTTAACCTATAGAGACCAGCTGCAAACAAGTAACCCTGTAGAGATTTCAGCTACAGACAAGTCACTTTATAGTTTATACAATGTTCAGCTACAAGTAAGTCACTCTGTAGAGAATTTAGCTACATACCAGTCACTCTGTAGAGAATTTGGCTACAAACAAGTCACAGTGTAGAGAGTTCAGCAACCAAAAACCACCTGTAAAGAGTTCAGCTATACAAACAAGTTACTCTGTAGAGAGAACAGCTAGAAACAAGAGAGAGCTCAGTTAGAAGAAGTTGCCCTCTACAGATCTCAGCTGCAAAGAAACCCTGTAGAGAGATCAACTACAAACAAATCACCCTGCAGAGTGTTCAGCTATAAACAAATCACCCTGTAGAAAGTTCAGGTACATACAAATCACCCTATATAGAGTTCAGCTACAAAAAAAATCACTCTGTAGAGAGTTCAGCTACAAAGAAACCATCCTGTAGAGAGTTCAGCTACAAACAAGTTAGTAACCCTACAGTGAGATCAATTTGAAACAAGAGATTTCAGCTACAAACAAATAAACCTGCAGAGAGTTCAGCTATGAACAGATCACCCTGTAGAGAGTTCAGCTATACAAGTCACCTTGTAGAGAGATCAGCTAGAAGAAGTCACCGTCTACAGAGATCAGCTAGAAGCAAGTCACCTTGTAGAGAGTTCAGTGACAAAGAAACAATCCTGTAGAGAGTTCAGCTACAAACCAATCACCCTGTAGAGAGTTCAGCTACAAATAAATCAACCTGTAGAGAGATCAGCTAGAAACTAGACACAATATAGGGAATTCGGTTACAAGCAAATCACCCTGTAAAGAGATCAGCTACAAACAAATCACCTTGCAGTGAGTTCAGCCACAAACAAATTACCCTGTAGAGAGATCAGCTACAAACAAAACACCGTGTAGAGACTTCAGCTACAAACAAATCAACCTGTAGAGATTTCAGTTACAAACAAATCACCCACTGTAGAGAGATCAGCTACAACCAAATCACCCTGTAGAGAGATCAGCTACAACCAAACCACCCTGTAGAGAGATCAGCTACAAACAAATCACCCTGTAGAGAGTTCAGCTACAAACAAATCACCTTGTAGAGAGTTAAGCTACAAACACATCACCCTGTAGAGAGATCAGCTACAAACAAAACACCGTGTAGAGACTTCAGCTACAAACAAATCAACCTGTAGAGATTTCAGTTACAAACAAATTACCCTGTAGAGAGATCAGCTACAAACAAAACACCGTGTAGAGACTTCAGTTACAAACAAATCAACCTGTAGAGATTTCAGTTACAAACAAATCACCCACTGTAGAGAGATCAGCTACAACTAAATCACCCTGTAGAGAGATCAGCTACAAACAATCACCCTGTAGAGAGATCAGCTACAAACAATCACCCTGTAGAGAGATCAGCTACAAACAATCACCCTGTAGAGAGATCAGCTACAGCCAAATCACCCTGTAGAGAGATCAGCTACAACTAAATCACCCTGTAGAGAGATCAGCTACAAACAAATCACCCTCTAGAGAGATCAGCTACAAACAAATCACCCTGTAGAGAGTTCAGCTACAAACAAATCACCCTGTAGAGAGATCAGCTACAACCAAATCACCCTGTAGAGAGATCAGCTACAAACAATCACCCTGTAGAGAGATCAGCTACAAACAATCACCCTGTAGAGAGATCAGCTACAGCCAAATCACCCTGTAGAGAGATCAGCTACAACTAAATCACCCTGTAGAGAGATCAGCTACAAACAATCACCCTGTAGAGAGATCAGCTACAAACAATCACCCTGTAGAGAGATCAGCTACAAACAAATCACCCTGTAGAGAGTTCAGCTACAAAAAAATCAACCTTTAGAGAGATCAGGTATATACTGTAGACACTAGACACAATATAGGGAATTCAGTTACAAGCAAATCACCCTGTAGAGACTTCAGTTACAAACACATCACCCTGTAGAGAGATCAGCTACAAACAAATCAACCTGTAGAGATTTCAGTTACAAACAAATCACCCACTGTAGAGAGAGCAGCTACAACCTAAATCACCCTGTAGAGAGATCAGCTACAAAAAAATCAACCTGTAGAGAGAACAGCTATATACTGTAGACACTAGACACAATATAGGGAATTCAGTTACAAGCAAATCACCCTGTAGAGACTTCAGTTACAAACACATCACCCTGTAGAGAGATCAGCTACAAACAAATCAACCTGTAGAGATTTCAGTTACAAACAAATCACCCACTGTAGAGAGAGCAGCTACAACCTAAATCACCCTGTAGAGAGATCAGCTACAAACAAATCACCCTGTAGAGAGTTCAGCTACAAAAAAATCAACCTGTAGAGAGATCAGCTATATACTGTAGACACTAGACACAATATAGGGAAATCAGTTACAAGCAAATCACCCTGTAGAGACTTCAGTTACAAACACATCACCCTGTAGAGAGATCAGCTACAAACAAATCAACCTGTAGAGATTTCAGTTACAAACAAATCACCCACTGTAGAGAGAGCAGCTACAACCTAAATCACCCTGTAGAGAGATCAGCTACAAACAAATCACCCTGTAGAGAGTTCAGCTACAAAAAAATCAACCTGTAGAGAGATCAGCTATATACTGTAGACACTAGACACAATATAGGGAATTCAGTTACAAGCAAATCATCCTGTAGAGACTTCAGTTACAAACACATCACCCTGTAGAGAGATCAGCTACAAACAAATCACCCTGTAGAGAGTTCAGCTACAAAAAAATCAACCTGTAGAGAGATCAGCTATATAGACACTAGACACAATATAGGGAATTCGGCTACAAGCAAATCACCCTGTAGAGAGTTCAGCTACAAACAAATTACCTTGTAGAGAGATCGGCTACAAACAAAACACCTTGTAGAGACTTCAGTTACAAACAAATCAACTTGTAGAGATTTCAGTTACAAACAAATCACCCACTGTAGAGAGAGCAGCTACAACCTAAATCACCCTATAGAGAGATCAGCTACAAACAAATCACCCTGTAGAGAGTTCAGCTACAAAAAAATCACCCTGTAGAGAGATCAGTTAGAAACACATCACCCTGTAGAGAGTTCAGCTACAAACAAATCACCTTGTAGAGAGTTAAGCTACAAACAAATTACCCAGTAGAGAAATCAGCTACAAACAAATCACCTTGTAGAGAGTTCACTTACAAACAAATCTACCCGTAGAGATATCAGTTACAAACAAATCACCCCCTGTAGAGAGATCAGATCACCCTGTAGAGAGTTCAGCTACAAACAAATCACCCTGTAGAAAGTTCAGGTGTAAAAAAATCACCCTATAGATAGTTTTGATACAAACAAATCACCCTGTAGAGTGTTCAGCAAGATAACAGTCACCCTGCAGAGACATCAGGTTACCCTATAGAGAGGTCAGCTAGAAGAAGTCACCTTGTAGAGAGTTCAGCAACAAAGAACCCACTCTGTAGAGAGTTCAACTAGAAACTAGTTACCCTATACAGAGATCAGCTATATGTAGAAACAAGTCATCCTGTAGAGAATTCAGCTACAAACACATCACCCTGTAGAGATTTCAGCTACAAACAGATCATCATCCTGTAGATAGTTCAGCTATAGATACAAGTCACCCTGTAGTAGGAGAAGTCACCTTGTAGAGAGATCAGCTAAAAACAAGTCACCTTGTAGAGACCAGCTACAAAGAAACCATCCTGTAGAGAGTTCAGCTACAAAAAAATCATCCTGCATAGAGTTCAGCTGCAAATAAATTACCCTGTAGAGAGTTCAGCTACAAACAAATCATCCTGTAGAGTGTTCAGCTAGATAAAAGTCACCCTACAAAGAGATCAGGTCACCCTATAGAGAGATCAGCTAGAAGAAGTGATCTTGTAGAGAGTTCAGCTACAAAGAACCCACTCTGTAGAGAGTTCAGCTAGAAATAAGTTACCCTATAGAGAGATCAGCTAGAAACAAGTCACCCTGTAGAGATTTCAGTTACAAACAGATCATCCTGTAGATAGTTCAGCTAGATACAAGTCACCTTGTAGAGAAATCAGCTAGAGGAAGTCATCTTGTAGAGAGCCAGCTAGAAACAAGTCACCTTGTAGAGAGTTCAGTGACAAAGAAACTATCCTGTAGACAGTTCTTCTACAAACAAATCGCCCTGTAGAGAGTTCAGATGCAAACAAATCACCCTGTAGAGAGTGCAGCTACAAACAAATCAACCTGTAGAGAGTTTAGCTACATTTCAAGTCCCTTACTAGAAAGATCAGCTGCGAACAAGTTATCCAGTAGGGAATAATAGACATGTAATAAATATATTTATATAATTACTGATAAAATCAAAAACAGTTGAAGTATTAAAAATCTGCTCTGTCTTTTTATTCTTCCTGTGGTAAAGAAATAGGATAGGTTAAAAAGCCCCAAAGCCAGCCTATGGCCAGCTTTGGGGTATACAAATACAAAAGAAGTGATATCTAATCAAAAACAGCCAATCTGTAAAAAAAGGTGCGGCCGCTAAAAAGGCCAAGGTGAAAAAAGATGTGAAATCCAAGGTGGCGGCCAAGAAATGGCTGTGATGGTAGGTTAATGGTAAAAATTTTAATAACCACAATTCAGGTGAATTTGGTGCCGCTTGGTCTTGGCACAAAATTCACCTGAATTGTCGTTATTAAAATTTTTACCATTAACCTACCATCACAGCCATTTCTTGGCCGCCACCTTGGATTTCACATCTTTTTTCACCTTGGCCTTTTTAGGGGCCGCACCTTTTTTTACAGTTTGGCTGTTTTTGATTACATTTTAATAGCTAGTTTGTTTACTTTTTATGTCTAGCTAACTAGCTATATTATACTCTTTGTTTTCCACATAGTATAAATATCACTTGAAGCACTATCTTTTACCTTCATACACAATAAGCGCCACTAAAATCATTATTATTTTGTCTTTTAAAGCTATTACAGCAACTGTTAAAGGCATAAGCAGCATTTCTAATCGCCTAAATGCTGATAATTTAACAGTAAAACATCACTGGAGAGTCAATCATTAAGAGTGGAACACTTGCCTTTAGAAGTCTGGATCCCGAGGTGGATCCGCCCCTCAAAGGTGGGATATCTACTATAATACCGCAAACACCGCTAGCTACCTATCTCAAAACCCCATAGAGACCCCACGCTGAAACTTTTGCAACTAATAGGTGAATGTCTGACAAGTATCCACAGAATATTCTAATCAGCACTTTATGGTAGAGCAAAGGTCAAAGATTAGGAGACATGGTTAATTATCAACTTCATCAAATTACACTGTTAAATATACCAAAAGAAAGCTTTTTCTTTGAGCTTTAAAGTGGTGTAATGTAGTTTAAAAACACCCAGGTTATGATGCTTTGAATGGTCACAAGTACAGCAAAAAATATAATACCAAATAAGCCATTTCTGGGAAGCCATACAAGCAATGGGTGAAGGAACACATATGATCACTTGGGGTATCCACACACCAATTTCATCCAATTTTAAGGGGGTCATGTGCAAAACTTTGGTGAACTGATATGGAATTACCCATACAGTAAATCCAACTTCAAAAAAATTGTAGTACAAAGGTGGTCTTTCAATACAGGTGGTCACTAATACAGATTCACTGTACTTGGACACCTTCATTATGTAAGACAAAGTTGGCATGGCCTTACCAGGAGTGGTTATTAGAGGTGTACACTCCCATATAGCAATAATAGACTACAAAATTCCACTATATACCACAACATATTTAATTATATCTCTTGAACCCATTGTGACCCCACCACAAAAATTTTACCAACAATAGACCATTATCCAATTATTATTTACTAAAAAATTCAAAGAATTTGAAGCAGCACTTTTTGAAATATTAAGGATTAACGTGTTTAATGGAGCCTTTTTGAACCTTAGTTAAATTGATATCCCATAGTTTTTGGATTACTTGAAAGACCAATCAACAGTCTTTAATTGCTGAAAATTTTATTTTAAAATGTTAACACAGTGGTGAGCTACAGTTGATTTTGTAACTCAAGATGGACCAATTTTTCATGAAATATTCAAAATATTTGTGGTCATAAATCAGAAACTATGTGGTGTATGAGGCTAAAAATTGGTATGGCTGATGAGCACCATAGGTACTACAAACACACCAAGTTTCATCAAAATCTGAGAGGTGACCCTACAATTTCTCGGTGATTTGACATGGAATGACCCATGAGCGATAGCAAGTTCATTGACTGAGTTTACTACAGTGATCATGTTCACCTAGCGTTGACGCTTACGGCCGAATTTGTACCGAGTTCACTGACTGTAAATAAACACTACTGTAGTTAGAGGTGTCTTAATTTAAGATAGGATTCTAAAAGACCGCAAAATAAATCAGCAATTAGCGTAGGTGATGTTATTATCCTATGAGTGCACGTATGGAAGTTAACTCACTACTTCCCAGAAAAACGGCAGTTCATAATCGAGCGAAACTACTCCATATGTTTAATTACATATCAAAGCTTGTCCAATGAAGCGCAAGAGTGAATATATCAAACTTTGAGAAAATCGCTTATGGTAGCTCTCGCAAGAGAGGTGGAGTACCAAGATTTGTACTGAAGAAACTTAACTAGCCAAAGAACTTGTGATAGCAAATCCAAGGCTGTAGAACTATCACAATCTAAGATTAAAAAATTGAGTGGCTCGCCCTAATGAGTATGCAAAGAAGAAGGAGGAGAAGAAGAATATGATGTTTTCAGCAAAATTTCATGTGGTGTTACTAAAATATAACAGGGATTACTTACTTACTTAGTAATACACTTATATAACAATATACCAAAGGTTTTGTTGTATCACGACATTTCTTTTACAAAAGAATAGTTTTAAAGGTAGGTTTTAGGTGTGCGTTCTATTAGAGTTAGTCGTTCGTATAAATAACTCATGGTAGTCGCTAGCCCTACTTTCCTTGGCCGCATGACTCACTACCATAAGTCTTGATTATTGTCTGAAAAGTGAGTATCCATTATGCTTTGTTGTCGGCTATGTTCAACCTGTTACACAGCAGTATGAATCAATAACTGTTTGAAAAGCACCTCTGCAATCAAAACAGCCACTATGAAAAGTACGGATCATTTCTGGTACGAGGGGAAGCCATGACGTGCTACTGCCAAATCAACACTTTTTGCTGTCAGCAAAGATGAATGGAACACAAAGGAGGACACTGGTAAGTCCATGAAGAATGCATTGTACGTACTGCAGTATGCCAAAAGGCACCTCTAGGGTCGAAGCAACATTGAACAGTGAAAAATCAAGCCCGTAGCCTTAGCCGTTATCGAGTTACGCTTGTCTGAAGGAATCAGTCAGTCAGTCACTCAGTTACTTACTCAATCAGTCAGTATAAAATTCTGTTAAATAAACTACTTTTAAATTCCGTAGCAACTTGTTGAAAGCATTTCGGGTCAATGTGAAAGCTTGTTTGGGCTTAGTTTTACCTAACCAATACTGCCTCATTGTCGCCAGGGAAAATTGAGGCTGTTTTTTGGGTGATTTTATTTTGTGGGCCACACCTACTCCTTTGTGGTCCCTACTATACAGATATATAGAATATTTGATTATTTGTTCTTGACAGTTTGTTCTTTTTTATTGTTTTAGTCCTAGTTTACAAACAACAGAGTTATTACACAATACTGAAACACTTTAAAATTCAAACAATGAAATCCTCAGAATCCTAACTAGCTACCTATTATGTAGTCTTATACTCCAACACTAACAGTTTAATCTTCCAATTTATTGGTTTCTTTGCAATTCGTCTCATTTTCAGTGTTGTCCATGTGTACATGCCCACATGTCTTACCCATGCAGGATAAAACAGTCAAAGTCATAGTTTTTGTTTAGTTTTAGTGTCAGATAGCTAACCCTTGAGCCAGACAAAGTTGATTCACATTTTATTGTCCAAAAATGACTGTACATGTCATCTCCAGCTATCACTATCAATAATGACTTGATTATTCTTTGAATCATTTCTGCCAAATATAATGTTTGCATAATGCTCAAAAATTTGTCCATTGAAGTTTGGAACCTTTTTTATATGACTATATTATGTATGTACAAATATACATACCTGAATTTGCTTCAACAAGCTTTTCAAGCAATGTGACATTGTTTAAGTAGACTGCAATGTGTAGTGGATTCCATTCTGGGTCTCCTTTATCAATAATTTTTACTTTCTTTGGATGATCTTTCAAGTATAAGATCCACTGATCAACTGTACTCTCATCTTCATCCCATACTGCCTGTATACACATGATAAATATGTACATACATACAGTGTTGGGGTCATAACCTTTATACAAGTAAATGCTTATGCATTATTCATGCACACTACACTTCTGAGAACTTAAATAACACATTGTTGAAAATTACATGTACCCCAGAAGGCATAATATTAGTGTTTTATTAATAGCTGTTTGCATTACTACAAATAATATATACAAGACCAGGCAAAACTGTTTTTGAGACAGACATAATAGCCACCCACATATATGCATGCATTATTTACAATGTTAGTATCCGTAGGGAATCACAGTGGTCTAAGATCATATGAATACCCCATATGAGGATTATGAGCATGCACAAAGTACTAGTGAATGATTGTGTTCTAACTGCTTATAGTATCCAATCCAAAACAGCCAAGCTGTAAAAAAAGAGTGCGGCCCTCAAAAAGGCTATGGTGAAAAAAGATGTGAAATCCAAGGTGGCGGCCAAGAAATGGCTGTGATGGTAGGTTAATGGTAAAAACTTTAATAATGACAATTCAGGTGAATTTTGAGCCACTTGGTCTTGGCACAAAATTCACCTGAATTGTTGTTATTAAAATTTTACCATTAACCTACCATCACAGCCATTCCTGGCCGCCACTTTGGATTTCACATCTTTTTTCACCATAGCCTTTTTGAGGACCACACTCTTTTTTTACAGCTTGGCTGTTTTGGATTAGATTTCACTTCTTTTTGTATTTGTATACCCCAAAGCCGGCCTTTGGGACTTTTTTAACCTATTGTTTTTTTCTTTACCACAGGAAGAAGAAAAGATGAAGCAGATTTTAAATATTTCTGATTTTATCAGTAAATGTACAAATTATAATATAATACATATATTTATTACAGAACTCTCCATGGTGGTTTCTTTGTAACTGAACACTCTACAAGGTGATTTCTTCTAGCTGCTCTCTCTACAGGGTGAATTGTTTGTAGCTGAACGATCTACAAGGTAACTTCTTCTAGCTGATCTCTCTACAGGGTGATTTGTTTGTAGCTGAACTATCTACAAGGTAACTTCTTCTAGCTGATCTCTCTACAGGGTGATTTGTTTGTAGCTGAATTCTGTACAGGTGATTTGTTTGTAGCTGAGCTCTTTACAGAATGGTTTCTTTGTAGCTGAACTCTCTACAAGGTAACTTCTTCTAACTGATCTTTCTACAGGGCAATTTGTTTGTGGCTGACTTTTCTACAGGGTGATTACTTTGCAGCTGAACTCTCTACATGGTGGTTTCTTTGTAGCTGAACTCTCTACAAGGTAATTTCTTCTAGCTGATCTCTCTACAGGGTGATTTGTTTGTAGCTGAATTCTGTACAGGTGATTTGTTTGCAGCTGAGCTCTTTACAGAGTGGTTTCTTTGTAGCTGAACTCTCTACAAGGTAACTTCTTCTAGCTGAACTCTCTACATGGTGGTTTGTTTGTAGCTGAACTCTCTACAAGGTGACTTCTTCTAGCTGATCTTTCTACAGGGTGATTTGTTTGTAGCTGAACTATCTACAAGGTAACATCTTCTAGCTGATCTCTCTACAGGTTGATTTGTTTGTAGCTGAATTCTATATAGGTGATTTGTTTGCAGCTGAGCTCTTTACAGAATGGTTTTTTTATAGCTGAACTCTCTACAAGGTAACTTCTTCTAGCTGATGTCTCTACAGGGTAACTAGTTTGTAGCTGAATTCTCTACATGGTGGTTTCTTTGTAGCTGAACTCTCTACAAGAAAACTTCTTCTAACTGATTTCTGAAAAGGGTGAATTGTTTGTAGCTGAACCCTCTACAAGGTAACTTCTTCTAGCTGATGTCTCTACAAGGTCACTAGTTTGTAGCTGAACTCTCTACATGGTGGTTTCTTTGTAACTGAACTCTCTACAAGGTGACTTCTTCTAGCTGATTTTTCTACAGGATGATTTGTTTGTAGCTGAACTCTCTACAAGGAAACTTCTTCTAGCTGATCTCTCTACAGGGAGATTTTTTTGTAGCTGAACTCTCTACGGGTGATTTGTTTGCAGCTGAACTCTCTACATGATGGTTTTTTGTAGCTGAACTCTCTACAAGGTAACTTCTTCTAACTGATCTCTCTACAGGGCGATTTGTTTGTAGCTGAACTCTCTACATGATGGTTTCTTTGTAGCTGAACCTCTACAAGGTAACTTCTTCTCTCTACAGGGCGATTTGTTTGTAGCTGAACTCTTTACATGATGGTTTCTTTGTAGCTGAACTCTACAAGGTGATTTCTTCTAGCTGAACTATCTCTTTCCGTAATTGAACTCCCTACAAGGTAACTTCTTCTAGCTGATCTTTCTACAGGGTGGATTGTTTGTAGCTGATCTCTTTACAGGGTGACTTGTTTGCAGCTGATCTCTATACAGGTTACTTGTTTCTAGCTGATCTCTTGAATTCTCTTCAGGGTGACTGCTCTATTAGGATGACTGCTCTATTAGAGTATCTCGATCTCGCACTTGCTACACCAAGTTGGATTTCGTGTTATAACTCTGTGGCTTTAAGTCTGATTCTTCTACACCATTGAAGAGCCTTTCTAAAGATGATCACTCCATCTGTACAGTGATTTTCAAAGCATTACCCCAAGCGGTTTATCTGGTAGGCGTGACAAGTAGTCGTTTTTTATTAGCTAATCTCGATTGCATAATTGTTACACACTGTTGGTTTTTTCGTTGTATCTTCCTGGCTTTTAGCTCGATTTCTTTCAAACTACAAAAGGTTGAGGTTCAATAGTTACCCTATTGACCCACCGATTTTCAGCTTCTCTCATATGCGGTTTACCCTGTAGGCATGACAACATATTGGTGTTATATTTCGTGAATAATCACTGATAACTCTTTGCCTGTTTATCGTATTCTAGCCAAAGTTGGTACCGTGATGCACCTTTATACCCCCCTTATGTGTACCAAATTTCAAGGCAATCGGATATAGCGTTCGCGTTTTATAGCAGTTTTTGTAAGTGTGCGAAAAGAGGAAGACAAATAAGAAGAAAAAAAACGAAGAAACTAAGCCAATTTTTGAAGTCGCATATCTCGGGAACACATGAAGCGATTTTGCTCAAATTTGGAATGTGGAGTGCTGAAGTTGGAGGGCATGTTCACAGCAAAAATCGTCTTGTTTCATCAGGGCAGCATAGAGCTACGGAGGTGTGAAAATTGCGTTTTCGTTCTTCCTGTCAATATACTCATGGGTGTTGCGCGCTGGCTTCTTGGGCCGCACGACACACTACTGTGTGTCTTGATTAGTGCATTTGTGGATCAAAGTCAATTTAATCTAATCCTAAACAGCCAAACTGTGAAAAGGGTGCAGCCTTCCAAAAATAGGTTAGCTAGTATAAAAAAGATGTGATATCAAAGGTGGTGGCCAAGAAATGGTTGCAATGTTATTGCATCAATAAATTTGTAATGTCACAAATTAAGTGATGGTGTCATTGCAGCCATTTCTTGTCTGCCACCTTTGATATTGCATCTTTTTCATACTAGCCTTTTGGCCTTTCCACAGCTTGGCTGTTTAATTGTTGCATCGTTTTACTTCATATTATAGTTGCTGAACATTGCATGTGCTCTATAAAGGAATGTCGAATGTGTTAGATACATGCATGCATGTTATATGCATGTTGCACAACACATACATGGATGATAGACATGCATGTTATAACTCATTGGTATGTACACAGATTTTCATTACATTACTAGGGCTTGTAACTTGATAGTTACATGGCACATGGAAGAAAATTCAACTAGTTTGTATAAGCAGTTTAGCCAGTAGGTGCGACAAACAAACAGCAAATCACAGCGAGGCTGACTGCTCTATTAGAATATCTCGATCTCATGACTCTTACATATGTTTCGTAGTACTCTAACATTTTTCTGAACACTTCTAACATAATGCAGGTACTATGTTCTAGAACAAGATTTCTAGAGTTTCCATGGATAGACTGGAGAGTAATTATTTGCTATGGAATATCACTGCTAGGTAGCTGAAGTTGCAATCACATTCCAGAGTGGAACCTCCTTTTTTAAAAGTCTGGAACCGCCCCTGATAGATCTATGAAATTATATTCTGATGTAATAGTAAACATTTTAAGCAGGTATTATTGGTTACCGTAAATTATCGGACTCAATATCTCCTAGAAGAGCAATGAGATTGATCATTTATGGCACAAATATGAAGACCTATGGCTATAATCTCCATGTATGAAAGAATTTGGTTATATCATGTGACTGCAATGACTCTCAAAATCTACTCTCCAAAAAAACATTGATGCTTGGACAATGTTATGCATGTCTGGATGCCGTGATCTCTACCGTATGCAGCTTTTCAGCTATTGTATGGTAGTGATTGGTAGGAACTATCCTGGGATATAAGCAGATTAGATTTATTATCAACTGACATCAACATGGTAACTTGATCAAATGTCAAACACTAAATTGCAATTATAATTTCAGACAGAGTGAATTTTTATAATTATTATGAGTGTAAGTAGCAATAGGTCAGAAATTTTTGAAACAGATATTTAGGGCCTGTATAGGGTAATTTTCATCAATTCAAGATGACCATAATCATGTAGCTACAATACAGTTAACTTATAATAGCTACAAAATGTTACTCAGATTTAACAATTTGAGCTGATTTAATATGTGCAAGGTCAATAATAAACTGTAATGGTGTACAGAAGCTCACTACTGCATAATCATCTCAGTGACTGTTCTATTAGACAATATTAAATTTTCATGTAATTTTTTACTGAATTTGTACTGTGGCACCCTTGGATACAGTATTCTTTATTAATTTCTAGGCAGGCAGCACAGCTGATTTGCCTAGGATGTAAAATCAACAATAGTACAGTACATTATAATATTACAACTACTAATTATAGATAAGTTACATAACTGATTTGTAAAACAGCTTGAAGTACTAGCTTCGTTAGTAGAAATAGGTAACAAGTTCCAATCACAAAAGGTTTTAGTAAGTAGCTGTTGGTATATTAAAGTGAAAGGGATGCTGAAATCTAGTTAAACAGGAGGTGGTGGTGGTGCATGGTCGTGATACAAATAGGTATTTCCAGTGTGATTAAATTATGTAGTCCTTTGTACAGTATTGTAAGTCTTGAGATTAGTACAAATGACGAAAATTATAATATGGCTACATTATACATATAAATCCTTTTATTATACATTAATAGATTGTTGTGGTTTATTGTTAACCTCGCACATCTAAAATAAGTTCAAATAGCCACATAAAAGTATTAACTTTATGTAGCTATTATAAGCCTACTGTATTGTAGCTACATGATGTACTATATTTTCATATCACACTGACAAAAATCACCCTATACAGGTGCTAATGAATAGCTTAGTGCTATTTGTATACTCATAAAATGCCAACATAATCATAAAAAGTCACTCTGTCAAAAATTTGGTGTCAGATGGTTGATCACATTACCATGTCTGGGAAGCAGGTGATGTCTGCAATTACAGTTTATAATGCTCTAATCTGCTCAAGGGATAGTTCTACCAATTACTACCACATAATATTTTATAAGTTGCAGGGGAAGGGTGGAGATAGTGGCATCCAAGTGTAATGTTGTCCGAGTATCAATTATTTTGGACAGTGGCTTTTGAAAGTCTAAACTCTTGACTTGCTTGTAGTTGTATATTTGTAGTTGACAGGGTAACTTTTGTTGTACTGCAGTTACACAATACACCCATATCTTTTCATACTTTATGTATGGAGGTTATAGCAAAAGTTCATAATATATTATATAGTTATACAACGGCCACGAGTGCTCTGCCTGATATAAACGCACGAGCCTGAGGGCCGTCAGGCCCGAAGGCAAGTGCGTTTATACAGGCAGAGCACGAGTGCACGTTGTATAACTGTTATGTACCATTCACCTAATAGGTGGGGAGAGTCTCACAAGACAGCTGTAACACTTATAAAGGCCAGGTTTCTAACATCGATTGTGGGTAACCAAGCCTGACGTTGCGATGATGTTCCCCCTGCCGTACTGCAGCTACCTGAGATATTGAAAGCTATGGGTTATATCACTAACTTGCATTCGCTGTTCCACTCTCATCATGTAGTGCTCAGCATGCCAGCGTGCCATATAGACTAAGCACCAGACTAATCGCCATAGTGATTCTCTCGAGCAAAAAAAAGCAGCTAAATAGATGGTTTAAGTAAACAAAACCTAACTACTAAACGATACTAGTCTAATTCTTACTATTCACACTGGCTAAACTTGAATCTGGTGGCATGACAAAACTGGTTACCACAATCGAATGTAAAGGTCAGTATTATTTAGAATATATTTGTTTTATTGAGTCATTGTCGAAGTGGACTACAGCTTAATCTGGGCTAAGATGGCACCAGACTAGTAAGGTATATAAGTACGTTTATATATATGTAGACTAGAGTTGTGGCCACTAGCGTTGGCTTTTTCGATCGCCATTGGATGCTTGTAAACATTATTCGTATTGGTGACGTTATGGCCCACAATCGACCTTTACATGTCAGGCTATAAAAGAATTCGAGTGATCTGTGTAGTGTCTTTCCACCTATTAGGTGAGGTGTCATAGTGGTCTTCGCCACCGGCACTTGTGCTATGCTGCACAAAACCGCAGCCAGTGCAATATCTGTATATTGCACTGCGGTCGGTGCATTATAACTTATAATGCACTTGTTGTGGTCTACAAAACCGCAACCAGTGCGTTATAAGTTATAATGCACTCGCTGCGGTCTGCAGCAGTGCAATATACAAATTATGGCACTGGCGGTGCCTTTGAACTGCCCACGCAGAGTGGTACATATATATATACTGAGGAGAGTATCCTACTCTCATATACCCCTGTAGAAGGGCGTATTGTGAAGTTATGACATAACGACAAGATGTAGTGGTTTGTGACGTATGGAAAGCCATAAAAGTGCAAGGATTGTTAGCACCGTTTCACACTCGTGACACTCAGGATAGCAGTATTCGTGAATGGCTTAGCAAGGAACTCGTACGAAGCGGTCTTAACCCATGAAGGAATGATTGTAGTTCGGTGAGAAATGCTTAGAGCTGGAGAAAATTCAATTGCTAGCAATTTTGTTAGGCACGCATTCAATCGATACCGTGTTCAACTAATGACATCATTAATTATACAAAGAAAAACAGGCGAACTCAGAAGTGCTACGTCATAACTTCATGATACGCCCTTCTACAATGGTATATGAGAGTAAGATACTCTCCTCAGTATGTATATTATGAACTCTTGGTTATAGTCAATGTCTTCATTATAATGCCATAACTGATTGGGTATCATTGCTCTTCTAGGAAATATTAAGTCCAATAATTTATGGTGGCCAATACTACCTGAGCTGCTGTATAAGGTAAACATTAATTAAGGTGAGTAACTTACAGAAGTGGCAGAGTAGTATACTAAAGGGTTTAGGTGTGGAGGTGTGGAGGTCCCTGGTTCAAACTCTGTAAGTACTTTCAAATCACAAAAGATCCACGCTATGATGGTCAGCCTATCTGCATACCAATTGTTAACTTGTTTCTGTCAGTAGTTTACTCTGCATATGTGACAAAATATCGCACTAGTAATTTTTGAAAATTGCCCATAGCTTTGTGCCAATTTTACCAATCTGTACACATATTAGAGGACAAATGCACTATAATACCATAGACTCTGGTTATTAGGTGCACATGGTTAATAAATGCATAGTGCCTACTGTATACATACAAATTTTTGAGGTATCATACAGTACAATAGTACTGTATAGTAAAGAACACAAAGGAGTAGGTGTGGCCCACAAAATAACATCACCCAAAAAGCAGCCTCAATTTCCCCTGATGACAATGAGGCAGCATTGGTTAGGTAAAACTAAGCCCAAACAAGCTTTCAGATTGATCGGAAATGCTTTCAACAAGTTGCTACAGAATTTTTTTTTAAATTGATTTAACGGAATTTTTTCTGACTGACTGATTTCTTCAGACAAGTGTAACTCAATAACGGCTAATTAAAGCTATGGGTTTGATTTTTTCACTGTTCAACGTTGCTTCAGCCTGAGAAGTGTCTTTTGGCATACTGCAGTACATACAATGCATTCTTCATGGACTTACCAGTGTCCTCCTTTGTGTCCAATTCATCTTTGCTGACAGCAAAAAGTGTTAATTTGGTTGTAGCATGTGATGGAATCCCTTCGTAATGGAAATCATCCATATTATTCACAGTGGCTATTTTGTTAGCAGAGGTGCTTTTCGAATGGTTCTTGATTCGTACTGCTGTGTAAAGGGTTGAGCAGTCAACAATGAAGCTTAGTGGATACTTCACTTTTTATCCGAATGATAATTGATATAACTTGGGCATGTGGCACTGTTTCTTTCAGTATGCGGGGATTGCAGAGGTGCTTTTCAAACAGTTCTTGATTCAAAATGCTGTGTAATGGGTTGAACATAGTTGACAGCAATGCGTAATGGATACTTTACTTTGCAGACGATAATTAACATAGCTGGGGTGTGCGGCACCAGCAGTATGCGTGGGTTCACCAGTCATAATAATTATTTACAAGAAAGTCAACAAACAAGTACACAAAAAAATTTGGAATTTTCAGCTAGAGTAGGACCATAGTATATTGATAAAAAGCACTGAAACAAGTCCATGATATTAAATCAATAAGAAGTGTTACATCCCTACTGTGCATTTCCGTTATGGTATCTTGAGCACAGTAGGGATATAACACTTCTTATTGTTTTACTGTGATTTAATATCATGGACTACTCCAACTTGTTTCAGTACTTTTTATGGTCCCTACTCTGGTTGAAAATTCCATTTATTTTTGTATACTTGTATAATTTTCATGGATGGACAAATTTCAGGATTTTCACCGTTTTATTTTTGAGGATCACTGACATTATCTATTAGAAGACATAGAGCTAACCCTGATAATCATTAATTTTTGAGGATGAAAATTTTGTGGAAAGCCAAGCAACCGTGAAATCAGCAAACTTATGTCCCTTGAAAATTTGTACATATACGGTATTAAGTACATATAGCATACTTGTGCTAGACACCTGTTTATTAAGCACACATATTTTTGCAATTGTAATGTGGTGGGAGATGGCAGGTGTAGCATGGAAGCAATTGAAGGACAAAACACTTAGTACGATCCAGGAGAAGTTATACCAGAGAGCAGAAGCTCCATATTGTGAGGTGGTATACTACTAACATAAAAAAAATTTTATCACATGTATCAGAAATTTGACCTCAATACGAAATGGTGCTGCAATGGATCAAATTCCAGAAGCCCATACATGATAGTAAGAAAGGAAGGAAACGTGTCTTTTGGGGGGACTGCAGAATATCTAGAGATGGAAGAAGTACTATATGAAGAATATCAAAGGCTACACCAATGTGGGCTGAAAGTAAAGGGATGGTGGTTCAGGATGAGAGAACAGCAGCTGCTCAAATCAATGTCACCAGGCAGCAAGTTATTATCAGACAGGTGGTTCGATGGTTTTTAAATATGCTACAAAATGAGCTTACGCTGTTCTACACGCAAAGTTCAGGTAGTTCCATCAAGTAAGGGGGAGTTTATACGTAGTTTTCATGGAGATATCAGGGCGAAATCAGTTACCGGAAACCAGCTAGCACTGTGAAAAAAGAGGCATATAATATGGTATATCTAATGGCCTAAACTGCACAAATAATCTTAAAATAGTGGTTGTAACTTGGTGTTGTACAGCACCAAATATAAAGGAAACTTATATAGAAACACAATTATACTATATAGTTTAAAATGGTATATACAAGTATTTAGTGCATTCTTATAATAGTCTCTTATGGTCTCCTAATGGTCTCTGGTAGTCTCTAGTAGTCTCTAATAGTCTCCAGTAGTCTCTAATAGTCTTCAGTAGTCTCTGACAGTCTCCAAAAGGCTCTGATAGACTCTAGTAGTTTCTGATAGTATCTAGTAGTCTCTAATAGTCTCCAGTAGTCTCTAATAGTCTCTGATAGTTTCTGGTAGTCTCTGATAGTCTCTAGTAGTCTCTAATAGTCTCTGATGGTCTCCAGTAGTCTCTGAAAGTCTCCAATAGCCTCTGAAAGTCTCCAGTAGTCTCTAATAGTCTCTGATGGTCTCCAATAGTCTCTGATAGTTTCCAGTAGTCTCTAATAGTCTCTGATGGTCTCCAGTAGTGTCTAATAGTCTCTGATGGTCTACAGTAGTCTCTAAAAGTCTCCAGTAGTCTCTAATAGTCTCTGATGGTCTCCAGTAGTCTCTCCAGTAGTCTCTGATGGTTTCCAGTAGTCTCTAATAGTCTCCAGTAGTCTCTGATAGTATCTAATAGTCTCTGATAGTCTCCAGTAGTCTGTGATGGTCTCCTGTAGTCTCCAGTAGTTTCTAATAGTATTCAGTAGTCTCTGATAGTCTCCAGTAGTCTCTAATAGCCTCTTATGGTCTCTGGTGGTCTCTAGCAGTTTCTGGTAGTCTCTAATAGACTCTCTGATAGTCACTAATAGTCTATGATAGTCTCTAGTGATCTCCGATTGTCTACATAGTCTGTATAGTAGACTTATAATATAGTCTTTATAGTCTGTAGCATAGACTGAATGCATAGTCTGGTTTTTATAGTTTCTTGTAATTTCTAATACTGTATCACATTTGGAAGTATGATGTTTGTACTGACGTGTCTCCTGCGGTCACTTAGTATAATCCATTATACTTGAAACATGATTGACATACTAAGTGACTGCAGGAGACATACCATCAATTTACAGTATATATAAGGTCTCTTGTAGCTTTGTATAATGGTTTCTGGTATATTGTAGTCAGCTATACTGTTGTTTAGTTTAATAGTTTTGTCATTTCTTACACATAGTACCTTATAGTGTCTAAATTCAATTGCTAATTATTTTCTAAGAATGTTTTGTACCTATACATATTGCTATTTGATTACAAACTAATTTCAGCAGGTTTTCAAGATCTGGAGTTTACTTTAGAATAATGCAACCAAGCAGTTAAAATATTTAATAATAACATATGCATGTGCTTATAATTAGAGACTACTGGAGACTATTAGAGACTACTGGAGACAATTAGAGACTACTACAAACAACTGGAGACTACCAGAGACCATTAGGAGACCATAAGAGACTAGCAGAGACTGTGAAAGACTACTATAAGAGCGCACTAGATACTTGTATATACCACTTTAAACTATATAGTGTAATTGTATTTCTAAACATTTCCTTTATACTTGGTGCTGTACAACACCATGTCACAGCCAAAATAGTTTGGTACTATACTCACCAGCCTATACCACTGCCTACACCTAGTATAATAACTATAACATATGGCTTCAGTTTGTGTAAGTAACACATTAGTAGCTGTTTGGCTTCACCATAGTGTGCTGTACTGAACAATATATGCGTATCAGATGCAATTAAGTCGCCATCTTTGTCGCTATTGTTGTACCTGAGGTTGTACTCGATAATCAATGTAAGTGATCATGATGGTGTATCCCGCGGAGAGAGTGTGAGCGATCAGCGCCATCGTCCAATGAGTCATGCTCCGAATGATGATAGTTATGGACCACAACTATACATCTGTAATGGTGAAGTGGCGGCGTGGTGCCAATTCCTACGATGGAAGTGATTAAAAACAGCTCTAAATGAGTAAGTATTAGACTAAAATGATAGCTTGTATGATATAGGTTTAGCCGTATTAAACTGTGTATTGTATGACAATGGCCTGCAAATGATTTGCTGTGTACGTATTACATATTTTGTAACCTGTTATCTCAGCTTACGGCGGATGATGAGTGGACACAGTTAATCAGCCATCAAAGGTAAGAGTATGCATGGTCTGCTCTTATGATTTTGTATATTATCTCTTCAAAGGTACAGCCAGTTTCTTGTTGGACCTCTTAGTTCTCCAGGTTGTCAGTGTACAACATCTGCAGTGTTAGTTTCCTTCAATGGCAACTGCTTCCATTAAAGAATCTGGTAGCGACCATATGTGGACAGTTTATTATTTTTTCATGGAGTTGTTCAATCTCAACTTCTAATTACTAACAGTTGTAAGTGCATTAAGCCTGACTGTGTTTTTTTTTCATTTTCTTTTCTATAGGGTAGGAATTACAGACTTAGTCTCACTTCTAGGAGATTCTTCTTATTGCTAACATCTGTAAGTAAGTACACTGAGTGTCCAGTATACAATCTATATTTACAGGTTTGTGGAAACTGGTCTCATTTCTTCTGGGAACCGGTCTCATTTCTTCATGTTTTCCACTACTTTTTATCAACAGCTGACGGCTGCTACCTCATGTACATCTGGCACTGTAAATGAGTTGAGTGCTTTCAAGAACCTGTTCCATCTAGTTTGTCCTTATTTCACTGACCATGCTCGTATTGGCAACAAAAGTAAGTCCACTGAGAGTATACAAATTATATTACATTTAGTCCTGTTTCAATTGTACTTAGTGATTACAAGATTCTTGGACTTGGTAATTAGTGTATCAGATGTTTCTTGTGAGCTTACGCAACAGACATAAAAATGGTCACTTGGTAAGGGATATTCTTGTGAGTTTTGGGTATGGGCGAATGTCAGATGAAGATTTTTGAATGGTTATATCTCAGCCAAGAGTGAATATATCAAACTCTAACTAGCAGGTATGCTTATACATTAGCCAAAAGAATAGGGATCTAACATAAATCAATGCTTGAATGTACTTATTTAATACCTTATAACCATACCTGCTAGTTACAGCTTGATATCATTGTTCTTGGCTGAGATATGACAATTCAAAAATCTTCATATGATATTTGCCCAACAAAGTCACGTACTAAGTGGTCATTTTATGTCTGGTTAGACTCACTGATAACAACTGTAAGTACACCAAGTAATCCAGAATATTTGCCTCCAGTTAGGTTGTGAGACCTGGTATTATCAGACTTGTCTTAGTTCTACATGGATTGTCAGAGTTCTACCAGATTCTCAGACTCAGTCTCAGTTTTACAAGATTGTTACAAACTGTAAGTATAATGATTGTTCAATATATGCATTATATTCACCATCTTTAATAGAGTTGTGGGACCTAGCTGCCGTTCTACATGGTTCTCAGACAAGGTCTCAGTTTTATGAGATTCTTATTGTTACAAACTGTAAGTCCAACGATTGTCCAGAATACACACTATATTTACCATCTTTATTAGAGCTGTGGGACAGTTCTACCAGACGAGTAACAGATTGTCACAGAGTTCTACATGTTGATGAACATGGTGATGATAATACAGGTAATTAGTAATGGAACTTGTGAATTGTATTTACTGTCTTACCTGCTGCAGTTAGATAAAGACTGATAAACGACAATATTGATTTGATACTATCATGGCCAAGGAGACGTTGATTTACTAACTGTGGTTTTAACATATGTACAGAATTAAATTCATTACAAATATAATTATAGAAATTATTTAATTAAGGTAGCCACAGATTATAGGAAAGTAAAAAAGTACAGTAGTATAGTAGCCAATATATGATTAAAATAGGCTTATGCATAGTATAGTCTGATTATTCACTGCACTATACTGCTGATTTAATCTCTAATATATGACTGTCTTAAATGTATTCAATAAGCTTGTTACAGTAAAGTCCTAATCTAATAATATATGCTGTACTATTTCATTCTAATACTCCTTGAACCCATACTGTTTTGGACCCCTTGCTTTCATAGATTGGGCCATTCCTGAATGTAAATGGCAATGGAGTTTGATCTACATTTGCTATGCAACTCAGCCTAAATCTTCCCAGTGGGCCTACACTGTGAAAAAAGCTCAGAATAATAAGATCTAATCAAAAACAGCCAAGCTGTAAAAAAAGGAGTGCGGCCCTTGAAAAGGCTATGGTGAAAAAAGATGTGAAATCCAAGGTGGCGGCCAAGAAATGGCTGTGATGGTAGGTTAATGGTAAAAAATTTAATAACAACACTTCAGGTGAATTTGGTGCCGCTTGGTCAATTGGCACAAAATTCACCTGAATTGTCGTTATTAAAATTTTTACCATTAACCTACCATCACAGCCATTTCTTGGCCGCCACCTTGGATTTCACATCTTTTTTCACCATAGCCTTTTCAAGGGCCGCACTCCTTTTTTTACAGCTTGGCTGTTTTTAATTAGATTTCACTTCTTTTTGTATTTGTATACCCCAAAGCCAGCCTATGGCCAGCTTTGGGGCTTTTTAACCTATATATTTTTCTTTACCACAGGAAAAAGAAAAAAGATGAAGCAGATTTTATAAACACTTTAACTCATTCTGATTTTATCAGTAAATGTACAAATTATATATATAATGCATATATCAAGAGTTCATAATATAAAAAGAGAGCATATATTTATTACATGTCAATTAATCCCCACAGGATAATTTGCAGCTGACCTCTCTACTGGGTGACTTGAAATGTAGCTGAACTCTCTACAGGGTTATCTGTTTGTAGTTGAATTCTCTACAGGGTGATTTATTGGCAGCTGAACTCTCTACAAGGTAACTTCTTCTAGCTGGTCTCTCTACAGGGCGATTTGTTTGTAGCTGAATTCTCTACAGGGTGATGTGTTTGCAGCTGAACTCTCTACATGGTGGTTGCTTTGTAGCTGAACTCTCTAAAAGGTGACTTCTTCTAGCTGAACTCTCTACAGCGTGATCTTTTCATAGCTGAACTCTCTACAGGATGATTTGTTTGCAGCTGAACTCTCTACATGATGATTTCTTTGTAGCTGAACTCTCTACAGGGTGATTTGTTTGTAGCTGAAATCCCTACAAGGTAACTTCTTCTAGCTGATCTTTCTACAGGGCGATTTGTTTGTAGCTGAGTTCTCTACAGGGTGTTTGTTTGCAGCTGAATTCTTTACATGGTGGTTTCTTTATAGCTGAACTCTCTACAAGGTGACTTCTTCTAGCTGATCTCTCTACAGGGTGATTTGTTTGTAGCTGAACTCTCTACAGGTGATTTGTTTGTAGCTGAACTCTCTACAAGGTGATACTTCTAGGTGATCTCTCTACAGGATGACTTGTTTCTAACTGAACTCTCAACAGGGTGATCTGTTCATAGCTGAACTTTCTATTGGGTGATTTGTTTGCAGCTGAACTCTCTACATGGTAGTTTCTTTGTAGCTGAACTCTCTACAATGTGACTTCTTCTAGCTGAACTCTCTACAAGGTGACTTGTTTCTAGCTGATCTCTCTACAGGGTGACTTATTTCTAGCTGAACTCTCTACAGGTGATTTGTTTGTAGCTGAACTCTCTACATGGTCGTTTCGTTGTAGCTGAACTCTCTACAAGGTAACTTCTTCTAGCTGATCTTTTTACAGAGCATATTTGTGACCGGATCTTCGAAAACCTGACATAATGGCGCAAGCCTAAATTTTCAGTATAAGCCATTGATTTGCTATGGGTAAAATATTTGCGTAATAGGAAAAAAATTCGTAAAATGTTTAAACGCTTTGTTCTTTATGAAGGAAGGAATCTATGATAAAAACCTGGATATTATCTTATTCGCCTACTCATGAGGAATTCAAAAATCTTTGTTTCGTTGCAGTAGACTAAAGGATACGTAATTATGGGTGTTTGTTTATGTCACGTCGAAACGACCGTCCGCGATCGATTTTTCTTCACTGATTTCGTCTCTGTATGCAGTGACGATTGGTAATAGAAGACCCAGTAATGGGCTCCCCAATTCATGGTGAACGCAACGGTGCAAGTTGCAACTCTGTACTGCATTGTAGTTGTAAGTTACAACCGTTTTTGCAGGCGTATGTAATTTATTTTCCCAATACTTGCTGTACAAATCGATCTTTCTGTTGTTGCTACTTTGTAGAGCTGTAACTCCAAAAGTTGTTGCCATATGAGGCTGAAACTTGGCCAGAGCATACACTTGGCTAAGTAGATTATAAATATCCAATAATAACTTGAAGAATTTGAAAAATGCGCCATTATGTCTGGTTTTCGCAGATCCGGTTACATTTGTTTGTAGCTGAGTTCTCTACAGGGTCATTTGTTTGCAGCTGAACTCTCTACATGGGAGTTTCATTGTAGCTGAACTCTCTACAAGGTAATTTCTTCTAGCTGAACTCTCTACAGGGTGACTTGTTTCTAGCTGATCTCTCTACAGGGTGATCTGTTCATAGCTGAACTTTCTACAGGGTGATTTGTTTGCAGCTGAACTCTCTACAAGGTAACTTCTTCTAGCTGATCTTCTACAGGGTGCTTTGTTTGTAGCTGAATTCTCTACAGGGTGATTTATTTGCAGCTGAACTCTCTACAAGGTGACTTCTTCTAGCTGAACTCTCTACAGAGTGATAGATTTTTTTGCAGCTGAACTCTCTACATATTGGTTTCTTTGTAACTGAACTCTCTACAGGGTGATTTGTTTGTAGCTGAACTCTCTACAGGGTGATCTGTTCGTAGCTGAACTCCCTACAAGGTAACTTCTTCTAGCTGATCTTTCTACAGGGCGATTTGTTCGTAGCTGAGTTCTCTACAGGGTGATTTGTTTGCAGCTGAACTCTCTACATGGTAGCTTCTTTGTAGCTGAACTCTCTACAATGTGACTTCTTCTAGCTGAACTCTCTACAGGGTGACTTGTTTCTAGTTGATCTCTCTACAGGGTGACTTGTTTCTAGCTGAACTCTCTACAGGGGATTTGTTTGCAGCTGAACTCTCTACATGGTGATTTCTTTATAGCTGAACTCTCTACAAGGTGACTTCTTCTAGCTGATCTCTCTGCAGGGTGATTTGTTTGTAGCTGAACTCTCTACAGGTGATTTGTTTGTAGCTGAACTTTCTACAAGGTGATACTTCTAGCTGATCTCTCTACAGGATGACTTGTTTCTAACTGAACTCTCTACAAGGTGACTTCTTCTAGCTGATCTCTCTGCAGGGTGATCTGTTCATAGCTGAACTTTCTACTGGGTGATTTGTTTGCAGCTTAACTCTCTACATGGTGATTTCTTTGTAGCTGAACTCTCTACAAGGTAACTTCTTCTAGCTGATCTTTTTACAGGGCATGTTTGTTTGTAGCTTAGTTCTCTACAGGGTGATTTGTTTGCAGCTGAACTCTCTACATTTTGGTTTCTTTGTAGCTGAACTCTCTACAAGGTGACTTCTTCTAGCTGATACAGGGTGACTTGTTTCTAGATGAACTCTCTACAGGGTGACTTGCATGTAGCTGAATTGTCTATCAGATTAACTGTTTGTAGCTGAATTCCGTACAGAATATCCTGCAATGTACTATAATTGTGTAATGGAGTAAGTTATAAACGTAGCTGAATGTATTAGGGTGACTGTTCTATTAGAGTATCTCGATCTCGCATTTACTACACTTAGTTGCCTTTCGAATCATAACTCAGTGGTTTGTAATCCGATTCTTCTGTACTACTGCAAGGACTTTCTATGATGATTATTCCAGCTACACACTGATTTTCAGCTCATTGCTCTAAGCGGTTTGCCTGGTAGATGTGAAAACTAATAGTTTTTTTTATTCATAAAAATCGATCGCGTAATTTTGACACAGGTTGGGTTTTGTGTCATATCTCCATGGTCTTTATCTCAATTCCTACAAAAAGGCACTCCTACAATGGTTACTCCACCTACATATAAATTTTCAACTAATTCCTCCAAGGGGTTTACCCTGTAGGCGTGACAGACCTTCGACCTTATTTTACGCACATAATCGGTCATAACTCCGTGTATGTTCATCGGATTCCTACCAAAGTTGGTACTAAGATCCGCCTTAATGAGCCTTTCAAGTGTGCCAAATTTCAGCCCTATCCGAGTACGCATTCGTGTTTTATGTAAATATTTTAATAACGACAATTCAGGTGAATTTGGTGCCGCTTGGTCAATTGGCACAAAATTCACCTGAATTGTCATTATTAAAATTTTTACCATTAACCTACCATCACAGCCATTTCTTGGCCGCCACCTTGGATTTCACATCTTTTTTCACCATAGCCTTTTTGAGGGCCGCACTCCTTTTTTTACAGCTTGGCTGTTTTGGATTAGATTTCACTTCTTTTTGTATTTGTATTTAGGGCTTTTTAAACCTATCATTTTTTCTTTACCACAGGAAGAAGAAAAGATGAAGCAGGGTGATTTCTTTGTAGCTGACCTCTCTACAAGGTTATCCTTCTAGCTGATCTCTGTACCGGATGACTTGTTTCCAGCTGATCTCTCTACAGGGTGACTTGTTTGTAGCTGAACTCTCTACAGGGTGGTTTGTTTGTAGCTGAATTTTCTATAGGGCGATTTGTTTGCAGCTGAACTCTCTACATGGTAGTTTCTTTGTAGCTGAACTATCTACAATGTAACTTCTTCTAGCTGAACTCTCTACAGGGCGACTTGTTTCTAGCTGAACTCTCTACAGGGTGATTTGTTTGCAGCTGAACTCTCTACATGGTAGTTTCTTTGTAGCTGAACTATCTACAATGTAACTTCTTCTAGGTGAACTCTCTACAGGGTGACTTGTTTCTAGCTGAACTCTCTACAGGGTGATTTGTTTCTAGCTGAACTCTCTACAAGGTAACTTCTTCTAGCTGATCTTTCTACAGGGTGATTTGTTTCTAGCTGAATTCTCTACAGGGTGACTTGTTTCTAGCTGATCTCTGTACAGGGTGACTTGTTCCTAGCTGAACTCTCTACAGGTTATTTGTTTGCTGCTGAACTCTCTTACATGGTGGTTTCTTTGTAGCTGAACTCTCTACAAGGTGACTTCTTCTAGCTGATCTCTCTACAAGATGACTTGTTTCTAACTGAACTCTCTACAGTGTGATCTGTTCATAGCGGAACTTTCTACTGGGTGATTTCTTTGCAGCTGAACTCTTTGCATGATTGTTTCTTTGTAACTGAACTCTCTACAAGGTAACTTCTTCTAGCTGATCTCTCTACAGGGCAATTTGTTTGAGCTGAACTCTCTACATGATGGTTTCTTTGTAGCTGAACTCTCTATTAGGTACCTTCTTCTGGCTGATCTGACTACAGGGTGACTTGTTTGTAGCTGAATTCCCTACAGAATAACTTGTAATGTAATATAATTGAGTAAATTATAAATGCAGCTGAATGCTTTATTAGGGTGACTGTTCTATTAGAGTATCTCGATCTCGCATTTGCTACACGTAGTTGCCTTTCGAATCATAACTCAGTGGTTTGCAATCCGATTCTTCTGTACTACTGCAAGGACTTTCTATGATGATTATTCCAGCTACACACTGATTTTCAGCTCATTGCTCTAAGCGGTTTGCCTGATAGACACGAAAACTAATAGTATTTTGATTCATAAAAATCGATCGCGTAATTTTGACACAGGTCTGGTTTTGTGTCATATCTCCGTGGTCTTTATCCCGATTCCTTTCAAACCACAAAAAGGCACTCCTACGATGGTTGCTCCATCTACATA
This sequence comes from Dysidea avara, assembly GCF_963678975.1. Lineage (NCBI taxonomy): Eukaryota > Metazoa > Porifera > Demospongiae > Dictyoceratida > Dysideidae > Dysidea > Dysidea avara. The sequence goes on along the minus strand of NC_089284.1, from coordinate 13,958,847 downwards.
GCAATTTTCAACTGATTCCTCAAAGGAGTTTATCCTGTAGGCGTGACAGACCTTCGACCTTATTTTACGCAAATAATCGGTCATAACGCCGTGAATGTTCATCGGATTCCTACCAAGGTTGGTACAGAGATCCGCCTTAATGAGCCCTTTAAGTGTGCCAAATTTCAGCCCGATCCGTGCACGCATTCGTGTTTTATGGCGGAGTTTGCGAAGTGTGCGAAATGAAGAAGTAGAAGAAAAAAAACGAAGAAATTAAAACGAAATTTTGTTCGCTCGTATCTCGGAAATGGCAGTAGCGATTTTCTTCATATATGGTGTGTAGACTCCCCTTGCTGGCCGGCACCTCTCTAGCAAATTTGGTTCCAATCGGATAAGGGATCACAGAGCTACATAGGTGTGAAAATTGCGTTTTCTTTCTTCCTGTTAATATACTCACGGGTGGCACGCCGGCTTCTTGGGCCGCACGACACACTACCGTGTGTCTTGATCTATAACAGTCTTATTATGTTAGGAAGTTCGGGCCTAGACAAGAGACAGTGTATTGTTCAACTCACACTATTTGCTAATGGAGTCCCCCTTGTCAAACCTCTAGTAATGTTTAGATGCACAGGGAAGCGAATAACCTTTATTAAATTAAGATATGATCGACAAGCTGTTGTATGTTTCCAAGAGAATGTATGGTGTGATGAACCGACCATGATTTACTGGGTTAGACAGCACTGGAAATCACATGTGGAGGGTCCTGCTCTTCTTTGTCTTGATCAGCATAAGGCACAAAAAACTCCATCTATTTGAAAAGTTTGTTGGCCACAGGCTGCAACACCACTACTGCACTGGTCCCACCAGGGTGTACAAGGTTAGTGCAACCACTTGATGTTGATTTTAATGCATCATTTAAATGTATGGTTAATGATCTTGCAACCAGCCACATGCAAGAGCACCTTAATAACTATGTACATGGGAACTTTTCCACAAGATACTGTAGTCTACTTCTTACTAATTATAAATGGATTGGAGAAGCTTGGGAGAAGACATGTGCTAACAAAGATATGTGACCAGATTTTACAAAACCGATCTAAATCGTACATCAGGCAAAATCAAACTAACACCTCCAGTGGATAGCTATACTATCGTACTAGTAGTTTTGACACTCAGTACCTACTCGAGGCTGGTTTCAGCAGACATCTTTTCTGGGTGGTGTGTAGAGCTCGAATGGCAGTTTTAGGCCTTGTGAAGAACCTGGCTTGGCAAGAATCAGTGGGTTACTAGTGGACAGCCTAATAATGTTGGCCAGATGGATTTGCTACATATCAGCCACTAGGGAGCCAGCACAGCCCTGTAATCTTGTCTCTGGACTCCAATCGTGATCTGCCTCCATTTTGAGGTATAACCCTTGTCCATCCCCACATCCCACCCTCCACCCCCCATCCCTTTGTGAGCACTCGTGATACTACTTTGCTCATCCAACTGCTCAGATTTTCTATCTTATTTGGCAGGAAGCTCTACAAGCAGCTACAAGTACTGGAAGTGGTCTGAAAGGTAACAGATTGATGCATCTTTAGTGTAAATTTCATATGCATGCTTGTTATCCTTGGAGAGTTATGCTGGTTTGAATTCTTTAAAACCATTTATCTCGAAACTTCTAATGTGCGATTTTGATCGTTTTTCCGAAATCTAGTCACGTATGTGGAATGACACCCACTGAATGATTGTTAATTACAAGCTTTAACTGATATAGCTACCTGTTTAACACACCATTTGAGCATCCAAAACATAGCTCCTCAGTTTTGACTAAACCGTGTAACATCCATATGTCAAATGCAGGTCTGACCTGGATTGCTATCTGGGTCAGCAGGTCATCAGGATCAGAAGTAGTGACCCGATTTCTATGCTGTTCCAGGCATGACACCTACTGGTGTTTTTCAAAACCTTTTATGGCAATGGCACCACGAGAGGTGTAGACATAGAGGGTGAAATCTTAAATGTCTGTGCATAGTACAAATCAGTGCTAGTTTTCTGGTTCTATTTAAAATAATTAAATAAGATGCATGTGACAGTAAGTATTTCCTGCACTAATTTGCGTCATTTGAATTAAGTGAGTGACTTAGTATGGATACAAGAATTGTTTGTCTCTAGTATTGAGTAATGATCTTGTCATAAGGTAAGGAACTGAGGTGTGGAAATCACTCGAATTGTGGTGAGGATTGCACAACTGTTGCTACGCATAAAAAACTCACAGTGCTTGTTTGGTATGGAGCATTTGCTTTTTGCTTTCTTGGCTGCATTGACTCACTACCATGAGTCCTAATATGCATGAATAATTTGAACCATTCTATATTCACAAACGTACATGATTATTTGAAATTTGTGGAGTGACTTGTTTGGTCACTTCCATTTACAAACTAAGATATATACATATTATTAGATTTCTTGTATGCAGTAACTAACCGCAGTTAGCTCTTTGCCTGGTTTTCTTACACTAAGTTGTTTTTTGACACCAAGTTCTCCGCTTGGTTTCTTGACACTTGACTCAGTAAGAGAATCCAGGAGTATACCTTCGCTTGACATATCACCATTATCTTTTGTCACAGCTGAATTTGAAAGCATCATTTTCTATAAGAGTATATACAACAATGTAACACTTTCACACCTTAGATCAAAGGAATTCCAGAGGACAGATTTGTCATGTATATATATAGTAATACCGCTTTACAGGGAGACAACTAAATGTACACCAGTGTACATTGAGATGCATCCTGGGAAAGTGGTTGCACTTCAAAAGTGCAAGCCACTTTCATCAAAACAAGCATAGCCTTGATGTGGATGAGATATACTAGTGGTACCACCCTATTTGTTTTATAAAGGCTTAGACTGAAATTGATGATGGGAATAAATTAAGGCTCACATGACTATTTTCACGAATTGGAGTCTACCTCAAGAAGCACTCCGATGAAAGAATTTCAGTATCCTTGCTACAAGTTGGGAAACATTAGTTAAAGGTGAGAACTAGTCGTATAGTGCATTCACAAGCATTTCAGCATGTTTTTGAATACAGACCACACCCACATTACAGATAACACAAGTTAACCACTCTATAATGAACCTTACTCCTCTAGGTCTTTAATATATGTCATAATTAGTTATTAAACAACACGATAGCATTAAACCACTTGCAAATCCCTGAGATTCGCCCAACTTGACCTTTTCCAAGAATTCCTTAGGACTCGTCCATCCATTATAATATATGTAGCCACAACATTATGTGTTGCCTAGCCATAATCGAATCTTTCAGGCATGCATATAATGATTCCAGTGGTTACACATGTATTGGCATGGGTGATTACTCGCCTGGAACAGGATATTAGCCTAAAACAGAAGTGTTACATATTAGCTGTAATATGTGCACTTGAGATTGCCTGATATGTATACCCACAGCCCTTGGGCTTTGGGCATACATATCAGGCAAATTCCTCATGCCCATGTTACAGCTACTACTTGTTTGTATATGTAAGCATGCAGAAGATATCTAGCTGTGTTTTGTAGAAAAAACTTCCATTTAAAGTGGCAATACTCAAGCAATTGTGCATGTAGATAGCTAACTAGCTACATCTGCATCTGACTCATCTCAGTAGCTAATACTAATAGTAAGGTTTTGCATCTAATTTGAGAAGCCAATGAGAAAAGAGCTAGCATGTTAGAAGAATGCAACAACAACCAAGGCATATGCTGTAGCTGTGGTCTATATTACAATGACGTTTAAGTAGTTAAACATAGTTAATGTTACACTCAAGCAAGCACGCAGCACAACAACTCTGATCAAACCTGGCGATGATGTGGGGCGTTATCAGGAATATTGGAGGTGCATCAATAAGAGTAGCACATGTGCAGCAATACACACTGCCATGAGTTGTCATCAAAAGAATTTAACCTTCGGGATGGAACAAAACCTCAAAGAAGAACCGCCCCCCACTTCGTCCTGCAGTGGTGCCACTACCAGAGCCAGATCCACCACCAGTGGTCAGCCATCGCCTATCACTAACACCTCACCAGCAGGAACAGCCTCCAGAAAGCAAGACAATCAGACAGCCAACAAATCAACAGCCACCAAGCGTTCTCGTCTAACAAAGAAAGACATCCCAAAGATCATGAAAATAGTCATGGACGCCTTCAGTGAATCCAACACTGACTCAGACAACGAAGTGGAAATACCAACCATGGATGAAGCGGAAGAAGTGCTAGTCTCGCAGGAACAAAGGCACAGCAGGATAGATATGGAATAGTGTACGCTACATGCACTGCATGCACTAATTACTAAATATAGCACTAACACACCTCTACCAAATACAATACTGTAAGGCACCACCATGTTACCCCCCACACACACACATTCCTTAGCACTTATATGCAATACACACCAATCTCCTACTTTCTTTCTTAGCAATAAACCAGATTCCAAAGGGGGATCAGCTTCGCCACGTCAACCAACTAATGGAGACTGCCCAAAAGCAATTAAGCAAACCAACCAACTCTGCCACACAGTCAACAGCCACCACTACACCACCTTTGTACCTTGGGGGAGGATTGCCACCCATTCCAGGAAAACTAGTTTGCCGTATCCAGGATGGCCATTTTATAGATATGGCCAAACTACTCTCTGATAACCTCGAGGCAGCAAATGCCACAGATGCTGATCAATCCAAGGCCGCCAGGCGCAAACAACAAGATGTCACCCATATCATGGACTGGATCCAATGCTTCCGCACTTACATTGCAGTAGTATCCCATGCCAAACCCGAACGCGTTTTAAACCTCATAGCATACTTGAATTTAATAATCAATAGTCAAAGGGGCTTTGAGGATCTTGACTGAGCTTCATACGACTGCCAATCAACAACCTCAACTATACAATGGGGTGTCATGGAAGGTGCGCTATGGAATTTGTCACGCTCTAACAGTGGCACCAGATCATCCAGTTTGAGGTCACATTCATCTGCCTCCTCAACCAAGAAAGTACCTATATACCTGGAATGGAACGAATACCCCTCTGAAGGATGTCCCCACCATAACTGTTGTTATGAACATGTTTGCTATCATTGTATCAACATTCCTGCCATCACTGACAACCGCCATAAGGCCATCCATTGTCCCAACAAAGAAAAGAAGCCAACAAAGCAATCAAGACAATAGCTTGGGCTATATATGTACTCAAAGAAAAGAGAACTTGTTGCACTTAGCATTATAATTTTTTTTAAAATCCTCCACAGCTCACAGTGTTACTTCAAGTTTGTACTACACATTTTTGATCAATCACTTATAAAAAAAATGCATATGTAGATATACATTGAGACTAATAAGGGTGGTATTGCATTATAAGTGATGCAACTTATTTTCTTTAATTGCAGCTCCACTAACTGATTATGGACCACACCTCCTGTCTCACACTTACTCCTCCTGGACATCGGAATGGACATCCTACATGGCAGATGCTTCATACCAAGTTTTATTGGTTCCTCCAGATGCGACAGCTATTACGACTCCTTTACACCACTACAACTGGCATGAATTGTTGAGCACATACCCTGACCAAGCCCTGGTACACCTTTTTATCACTGGTCTTATAAATGATTTCAGAGTTGGCTTCAACAAACCCATATCTCAGCTCCGATCAGCTCATAGGAACCTAATTGGAGCTCTCCAATACCCACAAGTAGTGGACGATTACCTCAAAGCAGAGATCACTGAACATTGCATTGTTGATTCCTTCCACAAGAAAGACATCCTGGCTGCACATGTCAGCCGTTCGGCATCATCCTGAAGAACCACACACTGAGGTTGATCGTTGATCTATCACATAAACCAAAGTTCAACGTCAATGATGGAATCCTTAAGGAGTTGTGCAGTCTCACCTACATCTCAGTGGATATGGCAATTGACCACATAACTAAGTTAGGTTCTGGAGCTCTGCTAGCCAAGATGGATATCAAGAGCACTTTCCGTTTACTGCTAGTGCACCTGGCTGACTGCCACCTGCTACCAATGGAGTGGAACAGGGGAATTTACATTGACACCTGCCTTCCATTTAGCCTTAGGTCAGCTCCCAAGCTGTTCAAAATTCTGGCTGATCTATTTTCATGGTTACTGGATCAGCAAGGAGCATCCCCTACCATTCACTATTTGGATGATTTCCTCATGATGGGACCAGCTGGCAACCCCACATGCTTCAACAACTTGAACATAATGACGGACATAGCCAAGTATCTGGGAATCCCCTTGGCCATGGAAAAACTGGAAAGACCATCTCATTGTCTCACCTTCCTTGGCATTGTTCTTGACATGCAGGAGAAGCAAGCAAGACTGCCTGATGACAAACTGATGCGCATAAAGTGCCAACTCTCTACATGGTTGCACCAAAAGAAGGCAACAAAGATGGAGGTACTTTCATTGGTTGGGTTACTCCAACATGCCAGCAAAATAGTAAGACCAGGCCATAGCTGTGCGGTGGTTTAGGGACCACTACTTCAACACAAAAACACCGAGTTTCACTGTGACAACCAAGGGCTGGTAGCGGCTATTAATAAGAGTTCATTGAAGGATAAAATAGTGATGCACCTCATCAGGTGTTTGTGGTGCTTCACAGCAGTGTTCGACATTCACATCATGGCAGCCCACATAACCGGAATATCCAATAATGCTGCTGACATGCTGTCAAGAAACCAGGCTTCAAAATTCTTAGAGGCCCACCCACAAATGCCAGCCACACCAACACCACTGTCACCATCTATCCTGCGCCTTGTGTCTCCATCAAGGTTGGACTGGACATCCAGGAGTTTCAGAAGACTCTTCAGGAGGACCTACTCAAATGTTCAAAAACATTACTCATCTATTCAAACTAAACCAGACACTCAATAATGTTACACTCTTGTAGATTTGACAAAATAATTTATGTTAAGTACTTCATCTCATGCAGTTAATGCATACTGCTATACCAAACAACCAATAAACAGTGCACATGTAAAATATACCTCAATACAAAAAAAAAACCATTACATATCCGTCCACACGTAGGGTTCCCCTCAGGATGGCATGGACCAAGGTCACAGAAGCAGCTGGACGTCGCTGACCTCGAACACAAGGCAGCAGAATTTCTCACTAGTGGCCTAGCCTTCAACACCAGAACCACTTTCACAGCTGGTCAGCAAAGATTTGCAAACTTTTGCCAGGCCATCAATGTTGCTCCAATCCCAGCCTCACTTCTACTATTCGCCACACACCTGGCAGCTTCCACTATTGCCCACACCACCATCAAAGTATACATCTCCACCATCCAGTACATGCATGTGACAGCAGGACTACATGAAGAATTTAATACTCAACTTACTCCACGGTTTCAACTGACACTGAAAGGTATTCAGAGGAGCCAAGCTACCTCCCACCCTCAAAGAATCTGTCTACCTATCACCTTGGAGATAATGCAATTTATCAATGACTTATTAATACAAGAACCATATTCGTACGATAACATCCAGCCTGCTGCCTGGCATTCTTTGGCTTCCTCAGAATGAGTGAATTCACCGTGCCCAATGATGCTAGCTATGATAGCACATGTCACCTCTCCGCCAAGGACATCTCAGTAGGCAATTGTGATGACCCACAGCTCCTCTGTGTCGAAACAAAACAGTCAAAAATGGACCCCTTCCAAAAGGGGGTCGACATTTATCTTGGTGCAACAGATGCAATGCTCTACCCCATTAAAGCCATACTACCTTACCTAGCAATAAGACCTGATCATCCTAAGAGCCCCCTCTTCATCTTCAAGGATGGCAGCACCCTGACCCACCAGCATTTCAGCAACATCCTGAACACTTTACTCTCTAGACTTGGTTTTGACAGCACTCAGTACAACATCCACAGTTTCCGAATTGGGGCAGCTACTACTGCTAAGCAAGTGAATATTCCGGATACATCCATTCAAATGCTGGGAAGATGGAAGAGTAATGCCTACCAGACATACATTAAAACTCCCCCACAGGAGTTTGCTCACTTCTCAAAGTAACTAACTTCAAGCTACCGATGGCAAGACCACTGAAAGCCACAAGGACAAGCTTCCACTATAGCAGCAATCACAGGCATATAGTTGTTTTATACGTACTGTTCACTATACCTCTCTATACTTTAATATAATGCCTACTCCATATGAATCATGGTGACAGAAGCGCATGGTGGTGTACAGGCCCAGCTGCTTTGTCATAAGGATAAGATTTAATGCTTGGGTGGAAAGCTTACTAAAGTAGTAATCTTTCTATGGCATCAAGTATCAGGAATCAGTGGCAAGGAGCTTCCCTCACCTCTGATCCCTCTGCTCTCACCCAAACAAAAAACACTAAGCTAGCATGTTTGCCCCTCAAGCCTTCCAAAGTTAACAGGTTTTCCCATGCAGCGGTCGAGGCCCTGTACACCAACCAACTCCCCCCCCCCTCCCTTTAATCATAAGATTAAAAGGGGGCCACAACATCAGGATTAGAATACCCAGGACCTGGGTTGACAGGCAGATGTACAGGTTAGTGTCAAACATTAAATGACATTTAAGTAGTTAAACATAGTTAATGTTACACTCAAGCAAGCATGCAGCACAACAACTCTGATCAAACCTGGCGATGACGTGGGGTGTTATCAGGAATATTGTAGATGCATCAGTAAGAGTAACGCATGCGCAGCAATACACACCGCCACACACTGTCATCAAAAGAAGTTAATCCCTCCCACCCCTCCCAAAAAAAGAAGAAAAAAATGTACGTTTACTACTGCATATGCATAATAGTATATGCTTCCTCTCCTTTAGTTTACCCACTGTAGCACCTTCCAGCCAGGACCAACTCAACCACAATTATCACTGTTGCCCATACTATGTATGCACATGTGTGAATTCTCCCTCTGCAGCATGACAGACTAATGGTGCAATCGCACGTTTGTCTAGTGGATGGCCTCATATGCAACAGAACCACCACTCAACCAAGAATTACTGTTACCCATGTACGCATGTGTTTAATTCTCTCCCTGCAGAGTGTCAACCACTGATTACCATGCAGCTGGGTATCTACCCAATGGATTAACTTGCACACCAGAATTCAGCACAGCTGCTGATCCACCATTCATTATGGTACTAGTATTGCTGCCAATATTGGCAAATACTGGCTAGCCATCGCCGCTACAATTTGCACTGGCAGTGCACCATACAGTGCTGCAATAGTTCCTCACTATGCACACTGTATTGCTGCTTACTGCAGCATCTACACTCCTTTCTAGTAGGGAGCGTGACAGTACGGGGCCTCAACCAGGATTACCTCTGCTTTGAATAAGTATTTCATTCTCTCTTCTTTGGGCATCAAGTATCAGGAATCAGTGGCAAGGAGCTTCCCTCACCCCTGATCCCTCTGCTCTCACCCAAGCAAAAAACACTAAGCTAACATGTTTTCCCCTCAAGCCTTCCAAAGTTAACAGGTTTTCCCATGCAGTGGTCGAGGCCCTGTACACCAACCAAACCCCCCTTTAATCATCAGATTAAAAGGGGGCCACAACATCAGGATTAGAATACCCAGGACCTGGATTGACAGGCAGATGTACAGGTGAGTGTCCAACATTAATCACACTATTCTGTTTGATTTTTTTGATTATGACTTTACAATACTGCATACAGTTGTAGTACATACAATCAATGGTGTTGTAATAACAAATATATAAAATATTGGAGGTACAGTACTGAAAGGTCTGCTAGCTCTGGGCTGGTAGCCATTAAAAGAAAAATAATTACTTACAATAGTTAAATTACTTACTTATAAAAATTACATTAAACAGCAGAGTGTTGGAGCATCTATTACACGGGCATACAAAATGATACGTATGTGCAAGGGTTATCATGTCTGAAGTTACATTTAAAAATGTGCTAGTCTTGTTAGATAGATAAATCAATTGGGGATAGGGTGTGGATTCTATTGAAGAAGAAATGTCTACTTATATTACTACTGTTCTGAAGTTGATTCATTTTACCACTTGTGGAAGACCTAGTAGTTCCATTAGCAAAGGTGATGTAGTTTGTGATAACAAGGAAACAGAGGGAAGTATGACTTCAGCATAATACATAAGTTCAAAGGCATACATTAAGGGTAGCAAATTGAGTCCATCAAATCTATATTGGAGCTGTTATCATTTAATTTGTTGCTCTTCTTTATACTTGTTCAAGAATTGTAATATTCTTGATAAGTTTGGTCTCTGTTTGAAGTGGTCAATAATTAGATGTCCCAGTTCAGGTGACAATGCTGCCATTAAATTCTTTTAAAATGGGTATTTTAACCATAATAAGTTATTAACAGTTGAACAACAAAAGCATTATTTCATGCATTGAAGGTGGCACTCAAGCAATAATGCAAACCCTTACAAAGCTAGGATGTTTGTGGTTGTAATGTTTCAAACCTGATTATAACACTTGAAAGAACTAACTCCTCAAACTGCTGGGTTACTACTGTTGTTATAAGTAACTAAATCCGCATCTACATAGAAGACTTCAGTAACAAAGCTCACTGTCTCATGATTACTGACCTAGCCAGCTAAATGGTCTCACATCTTCAAAATTACATGCCACAGATCATCAAAATTTAGTACAGGCATCAGGAAAGTGCATCTCTAAAAGGCTACAGAGAGATTTTTCGAGATATTTGTTTCCAGGGAATTCTATGTTGAGCCCACGGATATGTATTTTCTTATACACCCATACATAAAGAGAACTCTGTCACATTGTTCTACAAAGTAAGAAATGTTTGTAACTCAAACGGTTAAGCGACACGTTGTTCCATTGTAGAAAAATCAGATGAAGCAGGCTATAGTTTATGCCGCATGTATCCTTGAAAAGAAATCACACTATCCTAACGTACATAGATAGGGTTAGATTGTTTGGATACAATAACCCTCACTAGAATAGAAGTTATTAGTAACAAAACAGGAACTTGCTAAATGGGAATTGTACGGTTTCACACAATTACATTAACACCACCTTAATTCAGTATTTCTTTTCCTTTTTTAAAATAATATAATATTTGCAGTGAATTTACCTGCCAGGTAAAGCAGCCCATATATATATATATTAAAGGTAAACAAAATTTCCCTATAGCCATTCCTTTCTGTGGAGAAAGTTTGCACTATTTTCTGTAATGCAAAGTAGCTACACCTAACCAAGCATATACTTATGAGATAATGATCAATAACCAATACACTATATATCATTTAAGCTGATAGCTACCAAGAATGAGTAGCTATAGTAGCAACACACTTAAACTTGTGACATGATGATGGAATATTTTACTTAATATATACCTAGCTATTTGAGAAAGCATAATTTACACGTTATCTACCTAACAGTGGTTAAGAATTGAATAACAAGTATATAACACCAAACATGCCATTTCCTCCAATGCCATGCACTGTATGTACAACAGGGCTGCCAAGAGAAATCTGGGGGCCCAGGGAAGTAAGGAAAAGTCGGCAATCCTATATATTTTTAACCATGTATATAGTGATAAAATATATATTATATGCGAGAATGAAAAATCCTCTGTCGCATTGACTACATAAGGCTGAAGCCAAAGCAGACATGGCAAAGAAAAGTATAAAAAATAAAATTAAAAATAAAATGCACACAATTACAATAAAATTAATTTGGATATGGGCATAGCATATTCTTCGGAGAAGAGCTGATGGCGATGGCTGCTGCTTTTTTCAGTACTCTTTTGCAGTGTGAAAATAGTTGGTTTATTATGTTCTTCATAGCACTGATGCTCTCTCTAAGATAATGGCCAAGACAGTAAATTTCCACTGCGTGGTACTTAGAGAAAAGATCCATACCTAATTATATACAGTTCATTATTGCTATGTATATTAGGGATCATGAAGATTTGGGCTTTTCTGGCCAAAATATCACCCTAAAACCATTCTCACAATACCTTCATGGCACCTTTGGCAGTATTGGTTAGGTATACCCAAGCCAAATAGCACCTTCAGCATGACCTGAAATGTTTGCTACAACTATTGAAAAAAATTAGTTAACGGATTTTCTACTGATTGGCTGCTTGTCTAACTTACTAATACCTTTGGACAAGCATAACTCAATAATGGCTAAGACTATGGGTTTGATTTTTTTCACTGTTTGATGTCACTTCAGCCCAATGCGTGCCTTTGGCATACCATAATATGTACAATGTATGCTTCATGGACTTACCTGTGTCCTCTTTTGTGTCCCATTTATCTTAGTTGACAGTGCAAGGTATTGATTCATGGTAGTGTCGCATGATGGCTTCCCTATGTTTGATGGGAATCGTCCAAGTTTTCCATTGTGACTGGATTGATTGCAGATGTGGAGGTCCTAGTGTTCTTTGCTTGTAATGCTGTGTAACAGGCTGAACAGAGCTGAAAACAAAGCGTAATGGCCACTTTGCTAATTCAGTAATTTATAGTTGCATGGGGTGCATGTTCAGACAAAAACAGTAATCCTGGTGCCATTCCTTCTGCTCTAACGTGGTATGCGTGGGTTCAACAGTCATAATAATGTTACAAAAAGGTAAACAAACAAAACTTAAATAGAATTTTAAGTTTGATTAGGGATCATAAAAACAATAAAAGTAGTAAAACAAGGGAGGTCTGAAGATATACTATTGGACATTTAATCCCTAATTTAGTAATAGGTATAGACTAGTAGGGAATTAATGTCCACTAGTGTATCTTAAGGTGTAGGTTACCTCTCTTGTTTCACTAATTTTTATTTCTACAATTCCCAATCAAACTTAAAATTCTTAATTCTTGTTGACCTTAAAATTCCTTATACTTGTTACACAGAAGTTGATCCAGGGGCCGGGGGGAATGGGGTGGCTATCCACCCACCATGCATGACCTTGCAGTCACTCAGACATGTAATATTTACTAAAATGAATCTGTAATCAAAATGCTGATCGTGAATAACACTCTTTCATTATTATGTTAGTGTATATACCTTGTCAATATGAGCTAAATCCCTACAATGCATGCCAATCAGATTCCAACGCTATCCAGTCTATCGTTTGTATTAATGAATTTATCTACGATGATGGACAACATTAGCTACCACCAGACAAAGGAGTCCTTGAAGGAAAATGAGGTTTGCTTTCAATTTTTATCTTCATATACCATTATTCTTTTATAACTGCCAGCAAACCACCCTAGGGCTGTGGCATAATGCAACTGCATCAAAATTGGTAAAATTTTACAGTTGGCTATTTCAGCAAGTAGTATAGGGAAATAGCTTTTTAAGTGTAATGTTTCTTCCTGTGGGAATGTGATTAGTAGAAGATGATACATAATTCACATTTACTTATTCAATCTAAACTAGCATCTCCTACATATCACATACAACAGAGAAGAATGTGTAGTATGTGTACAGGTGTTACAGGTGATTTATTTGTTTTAACCACTGGCGTTAACTCATGATCAGCCTTTACTGGGATTACAGAATACATGATATGTGTACAAGAGCTATCATGCTACCATGTGCTTCACTGTACAAGTTAGATGACATTGTCAGTTCTTTCCCTGATGTAAATACTAAGACATTCAGGACTCTCAGCTTAAAATCTGGATCAGCCACCCACTATGGTTTATTTCTGGATCAGTGCCTGTTGTAACCCTAAAACCAGCCTCACAATACCTTCAAAGCATCTTAGTAGTATTGCTAAGCCCAAAAGTGCCTTCAGTACAACCTCACTACAAAAAACTCAATCAAGGGCATACGTAGCAAACATGTATAATGGGCCAAATTTGTATCATAATTATGTGTTCGCAGAAATATGTCAAATATGTCAAATAGGTCAAATTTGTGATTACAGCACATCATGATCACATATGATGGGCATGGTATGGCATTTGCTTCAGTAGCACATACATAATTATTTGCTACTTGATTACATATGTGCACAATTAATGCACAAATGTATAGCAAAAAGGTTGACTATACTGTATGTGTTTCTCCTGTGATAGGATAGTGCACAAAAGCAAATTTTGCTATGCCTGAAACATTGCAAAAAAGTTTCTAGGAAATTTTACAACTTTTTTATTCAGTGGAATTTTCTAAAGATTGACTGCCTGACTGACTGACTGATGTCTTCAGCGTAATGCACCTATCAATGTCAATCCCCACCTCCCCCACACTACTGGGAATTAGACATCTACATTTGCTTCACCCTGGGGCTTTTGACAGCGGCAGTTTGCTGAACCAAAAGTTACAATAATAGGTAGCTAAATCAAATCCCCTAAAGAAATCCCTGGGGACATGGTGGGGGTTTGACAAGCTTCTTAGCCCCAGTACTGGGCAGTTTGACACCAGACTTTGTGAAACTCCCTGTATTGCCCTAGCTACCCTACCCGGGAGTGGGGCATAACATTGATAGGTGCACTACTCAATAACAGCTATAGCTATGACTACAGGCTTGATTTTTTTACTGTTAGATGTCGTTTCAGCTGGACAGGTGCCTTTTGGCATACCACAGTATGTACAATGCATGCTTCATGGACTTACGTACCTGTGTCCCATTTATCTTTGTTGACAGCGCAAGGATGTCAATTCGCGGTAGTGCAGCATGATAGCTTCCCTATGTCTAATGGGTGAGTTTTATTTTAATTTACTGGACAGACAGTATCTAATGCGTCCATGGGACCAGCCCAAAAGAATACATTACAATTATATTTGCTATAAAGAATCAATCAAGAGTCAAGTTAATTATTGCTTGCAGCTTGGATTTAAACAGAGAGGTAGAGTGTTACTTTCAATCAAGTCACTAGGTATTCTGTTAATTGTGACTAGATTGATTGCAGAGGTCCTTCTCCTAGTGTTTTTCATTTGTAATGCTGTGTAATGGGCTGAACATTGCTGAAAACGAAGTGCAATGGCCACTTTTCAGCTATAAGTCACTAGGTCTAAGTCCTTGTTAGGTAATCCTAAGGCTGCAGCACATGTTGCTGTCAGACCTTCAGTGCTGGTTACTGTAAAGCACTAATAACAATAACTTCGCTATTTCAGTAATTGATGGTTGGGGCGCGCGTTCAGACGAAAACGATAAACCTGGTGCCATACTTTCTTTTTTTGATGTGATTTAATAATAAGCCTGGCGCCATTCTTTCCTCTAATGCGGTATGTGTGGGTTCAGCAGTCATAATAATGTTTTTAAAACTACAAGTAGCTATAAGGAAAAACATTATTAAGGGATTTTAAGAATCATAGAAGTGAAACAAGGGAGTCGCTCACATATTGAATGTCCACTAGTAGGTTATATCTTCAGATGTAGCTATAGGCGACCTCCTTGTTACTTTTTTATTTCATGATCCCTATAAATCAAACCTAAAATCTTAACTTTTTCTTATTTCTTACAGCTACTTGTAGCTATAATAAATAGACAAAGCAGCACACTCAGCATGCACATGCTGTGCATGGGGCATGTTTCCTAGAAATTTACTGCTGATAATGCTATAGGCGCATTTTGAGTCAGTTTTAGTTTCCCATTAGCTACACTGCACAAGACTCTGCACTAAGTCAAGACATGCGCATTATAGTATACGTATACATTTTTTACAAACTCTAATGGTATCATGTCAGTTAAATGACAGAATAAATGGTTTAGTATATAGCGTGGCTAGGCTGTACAGTTCAATGAGATTATAGTACTGTGACTAACCTCCACAGTGACTCAGTCAAATGCTTCAATGTCTATAGTAGGTTTTTTGATAGTCGAAAAAAACCAGCTACTGCATGTGCAGCTATATATCGAGCAATAGCTAAGTCAACAACAATCTCTCCTGTATATAGCTATACACACGCAGCCAATTCACTGCTCTTGATACATTATGTTCCTCAAGGGTGTGACAAGCTATTTATGGGCCATAGACCGGAAGTTACGATGCTTTGCAGTTTTCTGTAGGTGATACCCCTATGGGACCCGTCTTCGAGGCATATAGCTAGGTGTTAGCTAGAATGATGCAACATAGAAACCAGCATTCGGTTATGCCCAGAAGTCGCTGCAGGGGCGGATCCAGGAGCTGGCAAGGAGAACAGGCTAAGTTTAAAGTTGTAAGTGGTTTTTTTATT
This sequence comes from Dysidea avara, assembly GCF_963678975.1. Taxonomy (NCBI): domain Eukaryota; kingdom Metazoa; phylum Porifera; class Demospongiae; order Dictyoceratida; family Dysideidae; genus Dysidea; species Dysidea avara. The sequence continues at coordinate 13,942,694 of NC_089284.1, read as the reverse complement.
TTTTTATTCCCGCCTACCACCCCCAGCACAAAAGGCATGTGTGCTGGACACAACTGAAACAACAATAATGGGGACAATTAAAAGTCCCTAGGGCCACTTAAGTGGTCTTAAGTTGTAAGTGGTCGGATTCTCTTGTTAGTTTCTGCATTTTTGAAGCAGCAAATCAAGAAGTTCGCGGACATTTGCTATACTTTTGTTCATGGCAAAAAATGCCAGCTGGAACAGGCATGTCCAACACACTTCGATTGAAAAACCATTAAAAATTTAATTAATTATCGTGTACCGCCTACCTCGAGTCTGTTTAGTATTATATTATCTTATGTTGCGCGGGCCCGACCTACTGCTCAAATGAAATAATTAATAATTTTAAAAATCACGTGTGCGGATCACGTGTTCTTAATTAAAGACAACACGGCGTCAACTTCGTCATGTGTTACACTCAAAGAGACCATTGAAGATCGTCCAACACTCTAGAATTGTACAGATACAATGGGAAAGCTCTTTTGAAGATATACTTTTAACTAGAAGAGTATTGAAAGTGGAGATTTCACAGGTTTTGAATGCTCACGAGGTTAGTATTAAATATATAAATAGCTATTCTACTTTTAATATATTAGAGCCTTGTAACCAGGCAGTCTAATAATATGAAACCTAGATTTTAAATGTGTATGTTAAAAAATGCACTATTATAGCTACATTCATTGTTTGCAATTTGTATGTTTTTGTTTAATTTTCAAACCAACCTACCTACCCAAATTTAAAATAGTTTTGCCCGCGCAACATAAGATCAAATAGGTATGGCTTAACTTTCCAAATTTGATACGTGTGGAGCAACTCTCTGCGAGTACAATGATGCCAAAAGAAGCCCGATTCACAGAAATTTTGGCTTGTCAAAATGGCCTAAACCGAGCAAATTTGCCCATACATTTTGTATTAGGAATTTTGGGGCATGCAATAAAAGCGTAAGGCATAATAACTCGCAACACATGATAGATACCTCAGATTCCGAACCAGATTTGTAAAGAACAGTGAATAGTGATTAAGATGAGCTATAGCAGAAGGAAATCAGAGGAAATTTAAGCTCATCATTTTAAGGTTGAAAATCACTTAAGTTACTTTTTCTATGCCTATGGAGAATTAAATGGCGAATATTTGGAAAGGAACGCGGTTCTGAGCTATTTCGATGTCTTGACAGCCATTAACCTTCACTAAATTAGTGTTACAATGAAACAAAAACACTGTGAATTAGTTCTGCAGGTTAGTTTGTGAAAATTACAGTGTTCCGTGATTAAGCAAAATAATGTCCGTGCCATGTAGCAAACTTCTTCATATGTCTATTAGTAGTGTCTCACTGCCATTTTGGCCGTTGCAGATGGTTGTAAGGTCTTAAAAGTTGTTTACAAGGCTATTCATAGGCAGTGGAGACGGGGGGGTTATGGGACACTGTTTGCAAGAAAAGATTGAGATATTCTAATAGAACAGTCAGGATCTGGATACTCTAATAGAGCAGTCACAGTATTCAGAGCAGGGGCGTAGCTAGAGGTTTAGTGACGGTAGGGCCTAGGTGGGGCACACCTTTGCATCAAGTCCTCCCATGCAATATAAATACACGACATATGAGTCCATCTCACTGTGGACTCTTACACATTTATATAGAAATCTTAAAGTGCATGGTTGTGCCTAGCTAGCTAAATATACTGCTACACTGTTGTTTCTGCAGCTAATTGACCCTACAACCTACGTTATTGCTCGATCAGCATGCAATTTTACCTAATTTCTTCTTCCACAGCTCTCACGGATTAACTCTTGATCCAAATTTTAATCGGCTAGCAACATGTCACACATCAGCACTGCAGTATTGGAGATCCGCTAAACCACAGCGGGCATTAAAAGGAATGCATAGTAGCATGTGCCTCATCATCTTGACAATCTCCTTAGTATGATAGGTCTAATCTCCAATCACTATCAGCTCACTATTCACAACCTTTTTGCAGTGAGCATTAAAAGGAATACTTCATTTATTAAACCTCTTGCACATCTTCTATCAAGAACACACCTGTCATAGAGTAGTATGTTATCACCTTGACTTGATATAATGATGATGCGTACAGCCTCATTTTACTGACACCTTCCCTCCAACTCACACATTTGAACTCACGATTACCTCTGGTTGAATGCCAGTACCTTCTTTAATGAAGTGGGTGTAATCTTGCAGTGTTCGACCACATGGAAGAACCAGTGTCTTCCTCAGTGTATCATACGCAGTACCTGATAGCATTTTTAAATGGAGACACCAACGAATGAACATTGGATGCCACCTTCATTGTATTGGCACTCTTGCAAGATTCTTCAGCTGCTCACTCCAGGTGAAAGGTGTTGGGCTGATATTTACGCTGGATTTTTTCAGAATGCTCTTGTATGATGTTGTGCAGCCCTGCATGCAAACTATTATCAACATCGATACTTTTTGTATCAAACAAATCTCTTATCTTCTTTACTAAATAATCGTTTTTCTTTTCTGTGGCATGCAGTCTTTTTTTGATGAGCATTGTTTTCTCTTCTCTTTCAGGTGCTTTTAGCCATCTGTCATTGATATGGCTGCTAATATCGACTACTTGTGAAGGTGACATTGCTTGTCACTTCAACCACCTGCAATAAATAGATCTTAAATTTGGTCTATAAGCGATGTAGTTGGCACATCTGGTCTTCTCAGTTAGAATCATACAATTTGACGTTCTAATTATTCCAGAGATTATTTCCCCATCACCACTATATACACTGCAGGTATTATCTAAATATGCAGCTACTCCTCCAGATGAGTTATAAAGCTTACCATTCCTATCATTTAGCATTTCAATAAAATGTTGTTCTGGATGTCCTGAACATACATTTAGAGCATCTAATTTAGCCAGAAGCGCAGCTACATGATCTTCATCAATGATTTCAGGGATATTACTTAGTGGAGGTATCTCTTTACTAATTTCATGATTTAATATGGTTAGCTTCCAAGTAAGGCTTGAATTGATTTGCAGTGAGTATGATATTTGTAATGGATGGGTGCACGTGCTAGTAGAAGTGATATCTTGCAATTTGTAAAAATATATGTGACTGTCGACTGCAGAGCAACTTATATTCCAGTATTGCGATGGCAGTTTAGTTCTTCAAATTCTTTCAAGTGTCAAAGGTAGAGGTGGTGATGATGATGGCAAATGTGGTGATAACAGTGGCAAAAATGGAGATGAAGTGCATGGAGCACATGATGATAATGGTATGGGCAATGCTGGTGACACTGATTGCAACAGTGGTGTTAGCATGGGTGATGCTGTTGACAATGGTGAAAGTGGTATTTTCAATAACACATCAGTTGGTCTCAGGACTGAAGGTGTACCTGGTGTATACTTTGATAATGGCAATGGTAGCAATGGTTGGTTTGCTAATGTCAATGGTGACAGAGGGTTTGATAGTGCTGTGAGCAATGATGGAGGTGATGCGAACAGTGACAGTGGCGTCCGCATTGGCAAGGATGAAGAATTGAACAGTGATGGCAATGCAGCCAGTAATGGTGTTCTAGGTGGTAATAATGAAAATAAAGTGGTACTGAATCTGGTAAATGTTATTCTTTTCCTTGGACACCCAGGAGGTCTCTGCATTAAAGCCTGTAATTTCTTTTCATGGTTCTTGTACTGTCTTCCAATTAATATCTTCCTCTTCCCCATGAGTGTAGATGCATATAAGCCTATAACCACAATCATTTTACCTGCATAGTAGGTATGAACATATACAATTATATGTACAAAAACTTCAGATTGTGAACAAGTACTATCTAATCACTGTGGTAATTACACTTACTGGAATTAGTTAGGCATAAATTCACAAGAACATTTTAGGAAGCCACTAGTACAGGGGAGTTAAAACTACAAAACCCATTATTTTGACTTCACTACAAATAATTAACCAAAACAAACAGAATTTTAAAAATGAGCAAAACCATTACACTTCTTGCTTCTCTAGACACAATTAATACTCCCTGGTTAGTATCTTCCACTTAGATAAAACTACAAAAGTGTTTAAGGGTGGAGCCTTGCATTATGTTACAGATTTACATAATTCCGAAATGCCCTATTACAGCAGATTGCATTTCCGTTTAAAAATTTCGTGACGCATGCGCGTATGCGCACACAAGAATGAAGCTGCTTTGTTTCACAGAGCAAGTTGCTGACGTTAAGATTTCCACTTTGTAAAGGTAGTTCTGTGAAGGATTGTATTCACAACTGTGTGTATTAACGCAGTGCATGCGTGACGCGATTTTTAAACAGAAATGCAATCTGCTGTATCAAACGGTACGGTCGTACTGTTTAAGTAGGGATTGTGGTGAATGTTTCGCGCGCCGCCCAAAATTCCGCCTTTAAAAATCATCCTACAGACATTGTATGCGGCGAAAACCACCTTTATGGAATAGTACTAGTCCATATAATACATAAAACATCCGATACAACAAAACACTTACAGGTGGCTGGATATAAAATTTTAAAAAATCGCCAAAAACTCCATTTTAGTATCACTGCCTCACTCACTGACCACAGTCGCAAGCCTAGAGCCCAAACGAAGCAGCGCACGGTCACCATTTTACGCTACAACAACAAACTCACCGGTGGGATATGCCTTTTGGGGTTCCGACGAGTGTACGCCCTGTGCACCTTGTCTTTTCTTTTATCTTCAATCAGGCTGCTTGTCTTCTTCTTCATCCAACGAAACCATATTGAGGCATTAATTTTCCATATCAACACTTTCTTTAAGCAGCATAATAGATGCCACAAAATTATTTAAGGTGCTTAGAGTATGTTACTGTACGGAGGTACCGGTACTCCATGATAGGTCACAAGATCTGGTATCAGTGAAACTAATTGTAGCTCCCTAGTCATATAGTATTTGATAGTACTAGCAATGTTTCACTGTTAAATCTTAAGGCCTTTAGAAATACTGTGCAATTGGAAGTAAACAGGGTAGCAGCTTGAAGTGACTTTGCAGTAAGGGAAGCAAAATGAGTGTTTTGGCCATGTACAAGTCATAAAATAATTAATTATTAAACTGATTTTGATTCTATTCAATATAGTCAGCAGTTGAGAAACAACTTCTCGGTACCTCCTCAGCAAGAGATATTAAGGCTCTCATTAAAGGGTCCATAAAACCTTTGGAACTTCCCCTGGATCCACCACTGGTACATATATAAGCTGTTAGCAAATGCTCATCCACAGTACATCAACAATGCCAGCATTTAGTACAGAAACAAGCACAAAATAGTCAGAAATCTACTAAGATGTCAGGATAACTCAATTGATGACAGATCGTTTATACAGCTTAATTTTGACTATGATAAAGAACCAGATCATGTAGTCGACATATTACCTAGTTGTACTTGTGTGCAGCTTGCTTTTTGAATTTACTTCTAAACAGCGCATCTTTCTATTGCCAGTTCAAACCAGGCAATTAATCTTGCAAATGGTTGTGGATTAAGAATATTTGTATCACATGAACAAAAATTGCTTGCCCCCAAAGTGCACATGTCTTTTACATACTAATTACCCTCATATATTATAGCAACATTGTTGCATAGTGTAAATTTTGTTGCAACACTTTATATTGTGTACAAGAAAGAGTTCTCAATCTATCCTAG